>NC_079229.1:1042500-1265000 GCF_029633865.1 Lampris incognitus | reverse complement strand
AAACCTAACCGTAACCATAATCCTAACCCAACCCTAACAAGAACCCTAACCTTAACCCTAACCCCAACCCCAACCCTAACCCAACCCTAACCCTAACCCAACCCTAACCCTAATCAAACCCTAACCCAACCCTAAACCTAACCGTAACCATAATCCTAACCCAACCCTAACAAGAACCCTAACCTTAACCTTAACCCTAACCCTAACCCTAACCTGCCTTCACCTCTTAATCATCGCCCCCTGCTGGCACTGCACCTTTATACACGCGTGTACTTTTCACGCCTGAGAGAGGCAAACCGTGACACTGACACGCTGGACCCGTGGGTGTATTACACGCTTTGGCGTGATACCGGGTTGAATGGACACACCTTTTGAAGGCTCACAATTTACAGTTCGTAGCACAACTGAAAGCTGCTCCTTGTGACTGAGGTCTGGCGTGCAGTCCATGGTTGCTGCATAATATTTGGCTTTCTTTACTCTCTCTCCAAATGCATCAGCTGTATACTTTGCCACAAGGGAAATTAGTTCATTTCGAACATGCTTGCCTAAATAAGTGTCACTCAGCTCTTTTGCCTGAATTATCCTCAGCTGTGCTCTCATGACTGGGTCAAACTCAGCCATCAGTTCTACTTGCCCATGGAAATTTCCATTGCCACACTCAAAACAAGCTTTTTATGAAAATCCATGTGATTGTGTTATCTTCTTTCAGTGCTTTTTTTTGTTTTGTTGCCTTCCTTCTCTCTGTCTGTTGGTGTGGGCCTTTGACAGTACGTGTCGTTAGCAGGACATTCAGCCGGAAGTGTGGCTCGAAGACGCGTGACACGTGACATGTGAGAAGGAAGTGTTGTGACAGCTAACACTGCATCTAAACAGGAGTAGACACAGAATAGTTGTGTTGTTCTGAGTTGCAGGAATACCTCCTGGAAAGCAGAGGGTAGGAGAGTTTCATTCTAAATGGGATATTTGCCATTAAAAAAAAACAAACAAAAAACTGTCCCTACAAAACGAATGACACCGATGTATAACGACGATGTATAAAGACGATGTATAACGACGATGTATAACGACGATGTATAACGACGATGTATAACGACGATATATAATGACGATGTATAACGACGATGTATAACGACGATGTATAATGACGATGTATAATGACAATGTATAACGACGATGTATAATGACGATGTATAACGACGATGTATAACGACGATGTATAACGACGATGTATAATGACGATGTATAACGACGATGTATAACGACGATGTATAATGACGATGTATAACGACGATGTATAAAGACGATGTATAACGACGATGTATAACGACGATGTATAACGACGATGTATAACGACGACGTATAACGACGACGTATAACGACGACGTATAACGACGACGTATAACGACGATGTATAAAGACGATGTATAACGACGATGTATAACGACGATGTATAACGACGATGTATAATGACGATGTATAACGACGATGTATAACGACGATGTATAACGACGATGTATAACGACGATGTATAATGACGATGTATAACGACGACGTATAACGACGATGTATAATGACGATGTATAACGACGATGTATAATGACGATGTATAATGACGATGTATAACGACGACGTATAACGACGATGTATAATGACGATGTATAACGACGATGTATAATGACGATGTATAACGACGATGTATAATGACGATGTATTACCTCTCGTAACAGGTTTTACAGATTTGTCTGAAGCTTAAGGCAGTGCTTGGCAGAATGCTGACAGGCTGTGGCCGCAGGCTCCTGTATATTTTGGAGGTACCAGATAATACATCTTCAGGTAATTACAGGTATATATTTTTGTGTTTAAGGTTAAGATGCTTGGTCAAACAGCTGGAGAGAGGGGAAGCATCTGTGGTGGACCTGAAGAAGAACCTGGAGTACGCTGCCTCTGTCCTCGAGTCGGTCTACATCGAGGAGACCAGGTACCATACCTCTAGCTTGTCTTGATTTATGCTCAGTAGTCCAGGTGAGGACATCACGAGAAGGTGAATCACTTCATCTGGACACAACGTTCGCTGAGAGAAACAACGGTCGGTTTCACACGCAAATGTTCACGGCAATTTGCATATCAAACCGACCGTAGGTTTCAGGGCGTCATGCCACTGTATTTTTTATAAGGGGGGACACCTGCAGTCACTGTATTGTTTATAAGGGGGGACACCTGCAGTCACTGTATTGTTTATAGGGGGGACACCTGCAGTCACTGTATTGTTTATAAGGGTGGGGACACCTGCTGACACTGTATTGTTTATAAGGGGGGGACACCTGCAGTCACTGTATTGTTTATAAGGGGGGGACACCTGCAGTCACTGTATTGTTTATAGGGGGGGGGACACCTGCAGTCACTGTATTGTTTATAGGGGGGACACCTGCAGTCACTGTATTGTTTATAAGGGGGGGACACCTGCAGTCACTGTATTGTTTATAGGGTGGGGACACCTGCAGTCACTGTATTGTTTATAAGGGTGGGGACACCTGCAGTCACTGTATTGTTTATAAGGGGGGACACCTGCAGTCACTGTATTGTTTATAGGGGGGACACCTGCAGTCACTGTATTGTTTATAAGGGTGGGGACACCTGCTGACACTGTATTGTTTATAAGGGGGGACACCTGCAGTCACTGTATTGTTTATAGGGGGGACACCTGCAGTCACTGTATTGTTTATAAGGGGGGGACACCTGCAGTCACTGTATTGTTTATAAGGGTGGGGACACCTGCAGTCACTGTATTGTTTATAAGGGTGGGGACACCTGCAGTCACTGTATTGTTTATAAGGGGGGACACCTGCAGTCACTGTATTGTTTATAAGGGGGGGACACCTGCAGTCACTGTATTGTTTATAGGGGGGGGGACACCTGCAGTCACTGTATTGTTTATAGGGGGGACACCTGCAGTCACTGTATTGTTTATAAGGGGGGGACACCTGCAGTCACTGTATAGTTTATAGGGTGGGGACACCTGCAGTCACTGTATTGTTTATAGGGGGGGACACCTGCAGTCACTGCATAGTTTATAGGGTGGGGACACCTGCAGTCACTGTATTGTTTATAGGTGGGGACACCTGCAGTGACTGTATTGTTTATAGGGTGGGGACACCTGCAGCCACTGTATTGTTTATAGGGTGGGGACACCTGCAGTCACTGTATTGTTTATAGGGTGGGGACACCTGCAGTCACTGTATTGTTTATAAGGGTGGGGACACCTGCAGTCACTGTATAGTTAATAGGGGGGACACCTGCTGTCACTGTATTGTTTATAGGGTGGGGACACCTGCAGTCACTGTATTGTTTATAAGGGGGGGACACCTGCAGTCACTGTATTGTTTATAGGGTGGGGACACCTGCAGTCACTGTATTGTTTATAAGGGGGGGACACCTGCAGTCACTGTGTTGTTTATAAGGGGGGGACACCTGCAGTCACTGTATTGTTTATAGGGTGGGGACACCTGCAGTCACTGTGTTGTTTATAAGGGGGGGACACCTGCAGTCACTGTATTGTTTATAGGGTGGGGACACCTGCAGTCACTGTATTGTTTATAAGGGGGGACACCTGCAGTCACTGTATTGTTTATAGGGTGGGGACACCTGCAGTCACTGTATTGTTTATAAGGGGGGACACCTGCAGTCACTGTATTGTTTATAAGGGGGGGGACACCTGCAGTCACTGTATTGTTTATAGGGTGGGGACACCTGCAGTCACTGTATTGTTTATAGGGGGGACACCTGCAGTCACTGTATTGTTTATAAGGGTGGGGACACCTGCTGACACTGTATTGTTTATAGGGGGGGGACACCTGCAGTCACTGTATTGTTTATAGGGGGGGGACACCTGCAGTCACTGTATTGTTTATAAGGGGGGACACCTGCTGACACTGTATTGTTTATAAGGGTGGGGACACCTGCAGTCACTGTATTGTTTATAGGGTGGGGACACCTGCAGTCACTGTATTGTTTATAAGGGTGGGGACACCTGCAGTCACTGTATTGTTTATAGGGTGGGGACACCTGCAGTCACTGTATTGTTTATAGGGTGGGGACACCTGCAGTCACTGTATTGTTTATAAGGGGGGGGACACCTGCAGTCACTGTATTGTTTATAGGGGGAGGACATCTGCAGTCACTGTATTGTTTATAAGGGGGGGACACCTGCAGTCACTGTATTGTTTATAAGGGGGGGACACCTGCAGTCACTGTATTGTTTATAGGGTGGGGACACCTGCAGTCACTGTATTGTTTATAAGGGTGGGGACACCTGCAGTCACTGTATAGTTAATAGGGGGGACACCTGCTGTCACTGTATTGTTTATAGGGTGGGGACACCTGCAGTCACTGTATTGTTTATAAGGGGGGGACACCTGCAGTCACTGTATTGTTTATAGGGTGGGGACACCTGCAGTCACTGTATTGTTTATAAGGGGGGACACCTGCAGTCACTGTATGGTTTATAAGGGGGGGACACCTGCAGTCACTGTATTGTTTATAAGGGGGGGACACCTGCAGTCACTGTATTGTTTATAAGGGGGGGACACCTGCAGTCACTGTATTGTTTATAAGGGGGGACACCTGCAGTCACTGTATTGTTTATAAGGGTGGGGACACCTGCAGTCACTGTATTGTTTATAAGGGTGGGGACACCTGCAGTCACTGTATTGTTTATAAGGGTGGGGACACCTGCAGTCACTGTATTGTTTATAAGGGGGGACACCTGCAGTCACTGTATTGTTTATAAGGGGGGGACACCTGCAGTCACTGTATTGTTTATAGGGGGGGGGACACCTGCAGTCACTGTATTGTTTATAGGGGGGACACCTGCAGTCACTGTATTGTTTATAAGGGGGGGACACCTGCAGTCACTGTATAGTTTATAGGGTGGGGACACCTGCAGTCACTGTATTGTTTATAGGGGGGGACACCTGCAGTCACTGCATAGTTTATAGGGTGGGGACACCTGCAGTCACTGTATTGTTTATAGGTGGGGACACCTGCAGTGACTGTATTGTTTATAGGGTGGGGACACCTGCAGCCACTGTATTGTTTATAGGGTGGGGACACCTGCAGTCACTGTATTGTTTATAGGGTGGGGACACCTGCAGTCACTGTATTGTTTATAAGGGTGGGGACACCTGCAGTCACTGTATAGTTAATAGGGGGGACACCTGCTGTCACTGTATTGTTTATAGGGTGGGGACACCTGCAGTCACTGTATTGTTTATAAGGGGGGGACACCTGCAGTCACTGTATTGTTTATAGGGTGGGGACACCTGCAGTCACTGTATTGTTTATAAGGGGGGGACACCTGCAGTCACTGTGTTGTTTATAAGGGGGGGACACCTGCAGTCACTGTATTGTTTATAGGGTGGGGACACCTGCAGTCACTGTGTTGTTTATAAGGGGGGGACACCTGCAGTCACTGTATTGTTTATAGGGTGGGGACACCTGCAGTCACTGTATTGTTTATAAGGGGGGACACCTGCAGTCACTGTATTGTTTATAGGGTGGGGACACCTGCAGTCACTGTATTGTTTATAAGGGGGGACACCTGCAGTCACTGTATTGTTTATAAGGGGGGGGACACCTGCAGTCACTGTATTGTTTATAGGGTGGGGACACCTGCAGTCACTGTATTGTTTATAGGGGGGACACCTGCAGTCACTGTATTGTTTATAAGGGTGGGGACACCTGCTGACACTGTATTGTTTATAGGGGGGGGACACCTGCAGTCACTGTATTGTTTATAGGGGGGGGACACCTGCAGTCACTGTATTGTTTATAAGGGGGGACACCTGCTGACACTGTATTGTTTATAAGGGTGGGGACACCTGCAGTCACTGTATTGTTTATAGGGTGGGGACACCTGCAGTCACTGTATTGTTTATAAGGGTGGGGACACCTGCAGTCACTGTATTGTTTATAGGGTGGGGACACCTGCAGTCACTGTATTGTTTATAGGGTGGGGACACCTGCAGTCACTGTATTGTTTATAAGGGGGGGGACACCTGCAGTCACTGTATTGTTTATAGGGGGAGGACATCTGCAGTCACTGTATTGTTTATAAGGGGGGGACACCTGCAGTCACTGTATTGTTTATAAGGGGGGGACACCTGCAGTCACTGTATTGTTTATAGGGTGGGGACACCTGCAGTCACTGTATTGTTTATAAGGGTGGGGACACCTGCAGTCACTGTATAGTTAATAGGGGGGACACCTGCTGTCACTGTATTGTTTATAGGGTGGGGACACCTGCAGTCACTGTATTGTTTATAAGGGGGGGACACCTGCAGTCACTGTATTGTTTATAGGGTGGGGACACCTGCAGTCACTGTATTGTTTATAAGGGGGGACACCTGCAGTCACTGTATGGTTTATAAGGGGGGGACACCTGCAGTCACTGTATTGTTTATAAGGGGGGGACACCTGCAGTCACTGTATTGTTTATAAGGGGGGGACACCTGCAGTCACTGTATTGTTTATAAGGGGGGACACCTGCAGTCACTGTATTGTTTATAAGGGGGGGACACCTGCAGTCACTGTATTGTTTATAAGGGGGGACACCTGCAGTCACTGTATTGTTTATAAGGGGGGGACACCTGCAATCACTGTATTGTTTATAAGGGGGGGACACCTGCAGTCACTGTATTGTTTATAGGGTGGGGACACCTGCAGTCACTGTATTGTTTATAGGGTGGGGACACCTGCAGTCACTGTATTGTTTATAAGGGGGGACACCTGCAGTCACTGTATTGTTTATAAGGGGGGGGACACCTGCAGTCACTGTATTGTTTATAGGGTGGGGACACCTGCAGTCACTGTATTGTTTATAGGGGGGACACCTGCAGTCACTGTATTGTTTATAAGGGTGGGGACACCTGCAGTCACTGTATTGTTTATAAGGGTGGGGACACCTGCAGTCACTGTATTGTTTATAGGGGGGACACCTGCAGTCACTGTATTGTTTATAAGGGGGGGACACCTGCAGTCACTGTATTGTTTATAAGGGTGGGGACACCTGCAGTCACTGTATTGTTTATAGGGGGGACACCTGCAGTCACTGTATTGTTTATAGGGGGGGGGACACCTGCAGTCACTGTATTGTTTATAAGGGGGGGACACCTGCAGTCACTGTGTTGTTTATAAGGGTGGGGACACCTGCAGTCACTGTATTGTTTATAAGGGTGGGGACACCTGCAGTCACTGTATTGTTTATAGGGGGGGGGACACCTGCAGTCACTGTATTGTTTATAAGGGTGGGGACACCTGCAGTCACTGTATTGTTTATAGGGGGGACACCTGCAGTCACTGTATTGTTTATAGGGGGGGGACACCTGCAGTCACTGTATTGTTTATAAGGGTGGGGACACCTGCAGTCACTGTGTTGTTTATAAGGGTGGGGACACCTGCAGTCACTGTATTGTTTATAAGGGGGGACACCTGCAGTCACTGTATTGTTTATAAGGGGGGGACACCTGCAGTCACTGTATTGTTTATAAGGGTGGGGACACCTGCAGTCACTGTATTGTTTATAAGGGGGGACACCTGCAGTCACTGTATTGTTTATAAGGGGGGGACACCTGCAGTCACTGTATTGTTTATAGGGGGGGGGGACACCTGCAGTCACTGTATTGTTTATAGGGGGGACACCTGCAGTCACTGTATTGTTTATAAGGGGGGGACACCTGCAGTCACTGTATAGTTTATAGGGTGGGGACACCTGCAGTCACTGTATTGTTTATAGGGGGGGACACCTGCAGTCACTGCATAGTTTATAGGGTGGGGACACCTGCAGTCACTGTATTGTTTATAGGTGGGGACACCTGCAGTGACTGTATTGTTTATAGGGTGGGGACACCTGCAGCCACTGTATTGTTTATAGGGTGGGGACACCTGCAGTCACTGTATTGTTTATAGGGTGGGGACACCTGCAGTCACTGTATTGTTTATAAGGGTGGGGACACCTGCAGTCACTGTATAGTTAATAGGGGGGACACCTGCTGTCACTGTATTGTTTATAGGGTGGGGACACCTGCAGTCACTGTATTGTTTATAAGGGGGGGACACCTGCAGTCACTGTATTGTTTATAGGGTGGGGACACCTGCAGTCACTGTATTGTTTATAAGGGGGGGACACCTGCAGTCACTGTGTTGTTTATAAGGGGGGGACACCTGCAGTCACTGTATTGTTTATAGGGTGGGGACACCTGCAGTCACTGTGTTGTTTATAAGGGGGGGACACCTGCAGTCACTGTATTGTTTATAGGGTGGGGACACCTGCAGTCACTGTATTGTTTATAGGGTGGGGACACCTGCAGTCACTGTATTGTTTATAAGGGGGGACACCTGCAGTCACTGTATTGTTTATAAGGGGGGGGACACCTGCAGTCACTGTATTGTTTATAGGGTGGGGACACCTGCAGTCACTGTATTGTTTATAGGGGGGACACCTGCAGTCACTGTATTGTTTATAAGGGTGGGGACACCTGCTGACACTGTATTGTTTATAAGGGGGGGACACCTGCAGTCACTGTATTGTTTATAGGGGGGGGACACCTGCAGTCACTGTATTGTTTATAAGGGGGGACACCTGCTGACACTGTATTGTTTATAAGGGTGGGGACACCTGCAGTCACTGTATTGTTTATAGGGTGGGGACACCTGCAGTCACTGTATTGTTTATAAGGGTGGGGACACCTGCAGTCACTGTATTGTTTATAGGGTGGGGACACCTGCAGTCACTGTATTGTTTATAGGGTGGGGACACCTGCAGTCACTGTATTGTTTATAGGGGGGGGACACCTGCAGTCACTGTATTGTTTATAGGGGGAGGACATCTGCAGTCACTGTATTGTTTATAAGGGTGGGGACACCTGCAGTCACTGTATTGTTTATAAGGGGGGGACACCTGCAGTCACTGTATTGTTTATAAGGGGGGGACACCTGCAGTCACTGTATTGTTTATAGGGTGGGGACACCTGCAGTCACTGTATTGTTTATAAGGGTGGGGACACCTGCAGTCACTGTATAGTTAATAGGGGGGACACCTGCTGTCACTGTATTGTTTATAGGGTGGGGACACCTGCAGTCACTGTATTGTTTATAAGGGGGGGACACCTGCAGTCACTGTATTGTTTATAAGGGGGGACACCTGCAGTCACTGTATTGTTTATAAGGGGGGGACACCTGCAATCACTGTATTGTTTATAAGGGGGGGACACCTGCAGTCACTGTATTGTTTATAGGGTGGGGACACCTGCAGTCACTGTATTGTTTATAGGGTGGGGACACCTGCAGTCACTGTATTGTTTATAAGGGGGGACACCTGCAGTCACTGTATTGTTTATAAGGGGGGGGACACCTGCAGTCACTGTATTGTTTATAGGGTGGGGACACCTGCAGTCACTGTATTGTTTATAGGGGGGACACCTGCAGTCACTGTATTGTTTATAAGGGTGGGGACACCTGCAGTCACTGTATTGTTTATAGGGGGGGACACCTGCAGTCACTGTATTGTTTATAAGGGTGGGGACACCTGCAGTCACTGTATTGTTTATAAGGGGGGGACACCTGCAGTCACTGTATTGTTTATAAGGGTGGGGACACCTGCAGTCACTGTATTGTTTATAAGGGGGGACACCTGCAGACACTGTATTGTTTATAAGGGTGGGGACACCTGCAGTCACTGTATTGTTTATAAGGGGGGGACACCTGCAGTCACTGTATTGTTTATAAGGGTGGGGACACCTGCAGTCACTGTATTGTTTATAGGGGGGGCACCTGCAGTCACTGTATTGTTTATAAGGGGGGGACACCTGCAGTCACTGTATTGTTTATAAGGGTGGGGCACCTGCAGTCACTGTATTGTTTATAAGGGTGGGGACACCTGCAGTCACTGTATTGTTTATAAGGGTGGGGACACCTGCAGTCACTGTATTGTTTATAGGGGGGACACCTGCAGTCACTGTGTTGTTTATAAGGGGGGGACACCTGCAGTCACTGTATTGTTTATAGGGTGGGGACACCTGCAGTCACTGTATTGTTTATAAGGGTGGGGACACCTGCAGTCACTGTGTTGTTTATAAGGGGGGGACACCTGCAGTCACTGTATTGTTTATAGGGTGGGGACACCTGCAGTCACTCTATTGTTTATAAGGGGGGGGGACACCTGCAGTCACTGTATTGTTTATAGGGGGGGACACCTGCAGTCACTGTATTGTTTATAGGGTGGGGACACCTGCAGTCACTGTATTGTTTATAGGGTGGGGACACCTGCAGTCACTGTATTGTTTATAGGGTGGGGACACCTGCAGTCACTGTATTGTTTATAAGGGTGGGGACACCTGCAGTCACTGTATTGTTTATAGGGTGGGGACACCTGCAGTCACTGTATTGTTTATAGGGTGGGGACACCTGCAGTCACTGTATTGTTTATAGGGGGGGGACACCTGCAGTCACTGTATTGTTTATAGGGGGGGGACACCTGCAGTCACTGTATTGTTTATAGGGGGGGGACACCTAAAGTCACTGTATTGTTTATAAGGGGGGGGACACCTGCAGTCACTGTATTGTTTATAAGGGTGGGGACACCTGCAGTCACTGTATTGTTTATAAGGGTGGGGACACCTGCAGTCACTGTATTGTTTATAAGGGTGGGGACACCTGCAGTCACTGTATTGTTTATAAGGGTGGGGACACCTGCAGTCAGGCGACACTGAAGACGTCACTTAGATGATGATGAAGCGTTTCTGTCAGTAAACGTGGTGCCCAGATGACCCGAATCACCTCTCTGTAGTGTTCATCCTGATGTAAACATTTAAGCCTGCTTTAATTTAAACGGACATAACGTATTTGGTAGACCAAGTGAATTTAGCAAATCAATCAAGCAAGCAAATAGTTAATATTCAGTTTAATTCAATTCAGTATGCATTTCATGAAGTTCTTATGAAAGTGAGAAAGGAAAAAGGACAACAGTAACTGCATAGATGGACTGGCAGCCTGTCCAGGGTGTCTCCCCTACTGACACCTGGCTGGGGCTGCTGCAATAGGCTCCAGCCTCCCCCAATTGAGATAATCGGCTCGGATAATGGATAGATGGATAGTAGGGAAAATTGGACCCAAGATAAGAGGCAACTTTATCCTCGCTATAATTTGTGAGCAAACTGGGTCACAAGTCAGCGGACCCCCGGGGAGCAGAGACGGTAGGACTTCAGGGTCGTCAGGCTGGACCCGTCAATCAACTGTCTTATTTAATTAGACCTGCAACACTTCCGGAAGGCTCAGCTGGAAATGATGTCTTCCCACAACCAGACCATTTGTACATCTGTTTGACCCGGACAGCATCCGCCTACACTCCACTGACACTGCCGCTACGCCATGCAGCCTCACACGCCAAACAAGTCTCCTGAATTGTCTTGTAGCCAAGACCACCTAAGAAGAAACCACCTCCAGACTACGTCTCCAGGGGAGGGCGACTGAGGTTATCAATTGGAGTGAAGTGTAAGACTTGAAGTTGTTGTATCCAACTCAAGACCAACGGGGCTGAAACTTACTGCTTACTTACATACTGCACATTGTTTTTTAATGACAATACATAGAATTGAATTGAATTAAATTGATTTAATAAATGTTGAAAAAAGGAAATTAAGGTCTTGTAGCCACTTGGTCAGAATCTGAGACCGAGTCAGGTCCTAGTTCTTATCCTGTGAAGTCCCACACGAGACCGTGTCCTTCTGAGTACTTCAGGGTCCTTCAGAGAGCAGACACAAGACCAAGCTCACTGATAAGTATAAAGCATAGGAAGCATATGAGGAGGGGTCCGGCTCACATGGAGCACTGACACCGTGAGAGAGTCCAGATGTCTGTGATGGAAGCTCGAGACCTTTCTAATACATATACATGACTCTAGAAAAGTATGAATTATAGGAAGTATATGAGGAGGGATCCAGCTCACATGGAGCACTGACACCGTGAGAGAGTCCAGATGTCTGTGATGGAAGCTCGAGACCTTTCTAATACATATACATGACTCTAGAAAATGATAAAGTATAGGAAGTATATGAGGAGGGGTCCGGCTCACACGGAGCACTGACACAGTGAGAGAGTCCAGATGTCTGTGATGGAAGCTCGAGACCTTTTTAATACATATACATGACTCTAGAAAAGTATGAATTATAGGAAGTATATGAGGAGGGATCCGGCTCACATGGAGCACTGACACCGTGAGAGAGTCCAGATGTCTGTGATGGAAGCTCGAGACCTTTTTAATACATATACATGACTCTAGAAAATTATAAAGTATAGGAAGCATATAAGGAGGGGTCCGGCTCACATGGAGCACTGACACCGTGAGAGAGTCCAGATGTCTGTGATGGAAGCTCGAGACCTTTTTAATACATATACATGACTCTAGAAAAGTATGAATTATAGGAAGTATATGAGGAGGGATCCGGCTCACATGGAGCACTGACACAGTGAGAGAGTCCAGATGTCTGTGATGGAAGCTCGAGACCTTTTTAATACATATACATGACTCTAGAAAAGTATGAATTATAGGAAGTATATGAGGAGGGGTCCGGCTCACATGGAGCACTGACACAATGAGAGAGTCCAGATGTCTGTGATGGAAGCTCGAGACCTTTTTAATACATATACATGACTCTAGAAAAGTATGAATTATAGGAAGTATATGAGGAGGGATCCGGCTCACATGGAGCACTGACACCGTGAGAGAGTCCAGATGTCTGTGATGGAAGCTCGAGACCTTTTTAATACATATACATGACTCTAGAAAAGTATGAATTATAGGAAGTATATGAGGAGGGATCCGGCTCACATGGAGCACTGACACAGTGAGAGAGTCCAGATGTCTGTGATGGAAGCTCGAGACCTTTTTAATACATATACATGACTCTAGAAAAGTATGAATTATAGGAAGTATATGAGGAGGGATCCGGCTCACATGGAGCACTGACACCGTTAGAGAGTCCAGATGTCTGTGATGGAAGCTCGAGACCTTTTTAATACATATACATGACTCTAGAAAAGTATGAATTATAGGAAGCATATGAGGAGGGGATCCGGCTCACACAGAGCACTGACACAGTGAGAGAGTCCAGATGTCTGTGATGGAAGCTCGAGACCTTTCTAATACATATACATGACTCTAGAAAAGTATGAATTATAGGAAGCATATGAGGAGGGATCCGGCTCACGTGGAGCACTGACACCGTGAGAGAGTCCAGATGTCTGTGATGGAAGCTCGAGACTTTTTTAATAAACATCTGCTCTGACCCCAGCAAGGTGTTGCATTATGTACTGAATACATGCTCTTTTGTATATTAACCGGATTCTCTTCTAGATGAGAGATGCACACAAAGAACTCAACTTAGAACAAGATTCCTCCTGCTCTCTATATCTGCATGAGAACTGAAGACGTCAGAATTGCCCATGCTTTGTTATGACGTTAGGTGTTACAGTGCTGCCCTCTGTTGGTTGTTTTAGGTACTGTTAATTTCACCAGCCGAGAGTTCGTTTTGTTTATCTTCCGTTTGGCTCGTTGTGAAGCAGCAAGCAGTGCGTGTGAAATGCGGTCTGTTTTTCTTCGTTTGAACCTTGGAGTAGATTGTCTGTGAGTATCAGCACTTACATGTTGGATCTGAAACATGATTTTGTAAGTTAAGCTGCATATTACTAGAAGATGTTTCTTGTTGTCTCGATGTTGCTAGCTAATCTATTTTAGCCAACTCGGAAGCTCAGTCAAGCTGACAGCTCCCTAGCTAGCATCTGGCTAACTGACATACGTTCTCATGTTTGCTAAGTTCTTATGCTAGTTTATTGTTTGGCTGTCTATATCTGGATAACGCTAAAGAAATGAATGTTATTGTTAATTGTGACATGTTATGTTTCATGCTAAAAAGCAATTTCATGTAAGCTGTATGTGTTTAGTAATCTGTACCCCTTTGTTTGTATTTTCAGTTTTACAATGTTGAAACCAGTAAAGCCACACGCTGTTGAAGACGGGTTAATTGAAAATTCTTTTTGTTAGCTGTCTGTCTAGCCTTGCTCAGACGCAATTGCAAGGACAGAATAGTAAAAAGACTTTTACACAATGGGTGAAGACAGCGAAAACAGTACTGTGACCAGCACACTGCATCTTTAGCCAATCAGGTGTCCAACTGTAAAGATGTCAGAAAATCAGCATTATGAAGAACAAATGCAACAACTTCACGAGGCTATGTCACAAGCCTCCAGTCACAAGTCCCCAGCATGCACTGCAGCAACCAGAGCGAGGGCTAAAGCAGAGGCAGCTAGGGTAAAGGTCTCTTATGCAGAGAGCGCTGCCGTCATGATGAGAGAGAAGGCTCACCTTGAGGAACAACAACAGAAGACATCAGCCGAACGCAAGGCAGAGGTGGAAGCTAGTCTGTATGTGTTACAGCTACAGGAGGAGGCAGTAGCAGCATCAACAGAGGCAGCAGTCTACGAAGCCGCGGCTGCTGAGCAGGGAGGACGGCTTGATGAGTTGGCACAGGCACCAGTTACTCACGATGAAAGAGCTCAACGTGCTAGTGAGTATGTACAGACTCACTCTCTGACACAATATCCTCTGCAGCCATATTCAGATATACAGAAAGAACAGTCACCCTCCAAAGACCCAGGCCACAATCACCAAAGCCAAAGTCATCCTCCTCATTACAACTCAAAAAATATCTGGGCAGAGATGCATATAAAAAGTGAGAGACCAGACCAGTTGAGTAATGCAAGTCAAATGCATTTCTCCTCTCCTCCTGTGTCTCACTCTCCTCCTTTGTCTCAAGCATCCTTCGAAAGAAACTGTCTCTGCGCCACCACAAACACCCGACTTGGCAAGATACCTGGTCTGAAAAGAGATAGTGAGATCTGGGCTGTTGAACTTTGACGACAGACCGGAAAACTACTGGGCTTGGAAAACATCATTTCAAAACATCACAAGAGATCTCCACCTGACTGCTAGTGAGGAACTCGACCTACTTACTAAATGGCTCGGCCCAGAATCGTCTCTACAAGCAAAACGGATTAGGTCCGTTCATGTTCACAACCCATCAGCAGGTGTCAACATGGTATGGCAGCGCCTAGAAGACTGCTATGGATGCCCCGAAGTGATTGAGGACGCTCTTTTAAAATGTCTTGAGGACTTCCTTCGCATCTCCAACAAAGATGCTCGTCAACTAAGAGAGTTATGAGACTTACTTCTGGAAGTGGAGTCGGCAAAGTCTGGTGGGCTCTTACCTGGACTTGCATACCTCGACACAGTATGGGGAGTTAATCCCATAGTCGAAAAGCTCCCACACAGCCTACAGGAGAGATGGATCACCCAAGGCTCTAATTACAAGGAAGACCATCGCCTCTCTTTTCCACCCTTCAGCTTCTTTGTGAGGTTCATCTGCAACCAAGCAAAGACCAGAAATGATCCAAGCTTTGCATTCTCCTCATCCTGCAGCTCGAGTTATGCAAAAACAGAGAAAGCTGGCAAGTTCTGTAACAGGGAAACTGTGTCGGTAAGGAAAACTGAGGTGTCGGCCACAACTCCAGCTCCACAGCCTGAAACCGAAGAACCAGACAAATAATGTCCTCTCCACCACCAGGTGTGTAACTGCTTGGTTGGAAGAAAAATCTGCATCCACACTGGCCCTTTCTGGATAAGACTGCCCCCCCCGAAGGATGGCATCTCCTACAGCACAGGGTCCCCGTGGTTGCACTGGGGTGTTGGGATTTTTTTTCTTTTCTTTTAGGACCAGAGGGAAGACTTCCCCCTACTGGTCCACTAACACCACTTCCAGCAGCAACTCAGTTCTCCCCGGAGGTCTCCCATCCAAGTACTAGCCAAGCCCACACGTGCTTAGGCTGTGTCATTCAGCAGAACCAGGGTCCATGTAGGCATGGCTGCTTTACTCTCTGGTGGTCCAACCAGGAAAGATCAAGGGTGGTCAAGTGAACCCTTTGAACTTGTTCCTTGAGGGACATTGTGGTGGGTTTCGGGGCAGGGAGTACACTACATGCTGGCCTGACTGCGGTTCTAGGATAGTGGCAGTAAGTGTGTGCACGTGTTTGTGTGTCTGTGTATCCAGGGTAGGAATGTGGTTTTTAGTCTTGCTATCACCTAAGCAACTTCCGTTTAGGATGTCTCATTCTAGAAGGTCAACAAGTCTTTCTCGTGTCCATGTGGATTATTAATTCTTCTGTCTGTGCATATTTCTCCCTCCCTCTGTCCTCTCTCTCCCACACATCCCCCCTTTCTCTTTTCCTTATTCCTTGCTCCTGTTCTCTCCATTTCATTTCATCGTTTTGTCCATCTTCCCACTACGCTTCCCTCCCCTCTTTCTCTCCCTCTTCCTCTCTCACCATCCCTCTGGCTGAGCCTCCCTCTTTTCCTCCCTCAACACTTCTACCTCTCTTACTCACATGCATGTCCCTCGCTTCCTTCTCTCTCCCCACCACTCTGACCCTTTCCAACTTTCAACACAAATATACCTTTATCTCTGTCTTTTTGTCACCTCTCACTCTCTCTCTCACCCCCCTCTCTCTCTTGCTCTCTCTCACCCTCTCTCTCTCACCCTCTCTCCCTCACCCCCTCTGTCTCCTCCCCTCTCTCACCCTTTCTCTCGCACCCCCCCTCTCTCACCTGCTCACACTCTCACTGCCCTCTCTCTCAACCTCTCTCACCTCCCTCTCTTTCTCTCTCCCCCTCGCTCTCTCTCTCTCCCCCTCCCCTGTCTCTCTCTCTCTCTTCCTCGCCCCTGCAGACGGCTGGTGGACACGGAGGATGAGCTGAGCGACATCCAGTCGGACTCGGTGCCGTCCGAGGTTCGGGACTGGCTTGCCTCCACCTTTACGAGGCAGATGGGCCTGATGCTCCGCCGCAGCGAGGAAAAGCCCCGCTTCCGCAGCATCGTCCACGCCGTGCAAGCCGGGATCTTCGTCGAGAGGTTCGCCCCCCCCCCCTCCCCTCCCCTCAAACACACAAACATGTTCTCTTTCCTGCTCACGTTCTCAGGCGAGCCTGCAACCTGGTGCCTCTGTTGGTCCGGCGTCAGGGACGTGTTTTGGTGACGCCACATCCCGGTGTCAAGATATCTTTCAGTTCATGTGTGAGTTAGAGGGGAACCAAGTGAAAGCCCAAACAACATCCATCCACACACGCTGTCACTCTCCTGAGCCGTCCCGGTCTCTGCTCCACCCGCTCTGCTGATCTGAGGAGGGCTGCAGACTACCACATGTCTCCTCCGATACATCTGGAGTCGCCAGCCGCTTCTTTTCACCTGACAGTGAGGAGTTTCACCAGGGGGACGTAGCACGTGGGAGGATCACACTATTCCCACCAGTCCCCCCCCCCCAAACAGGCGCTCCGATTGACCAGAGGAGGCGCTAGTGCAGCGATCAGGACACATACCCACATCCGGCTTCCCACCCGCAGACACGGCCAATTGTGTCTGTAGGGATGCCCGACCAAGCTGGAGGTAACACTGGGATTCAAACCAGCGATCTCCGTGTTGGTAAGCAACGGAATAGACCGCTACGCTACCCGGATCACTGTAGACTCATTTAAACCCCCAAGTCGTCATCATCACTTGCTTCTCTTATGAACACATGTCGACAAGCTTGCGTGTGTTAATGTAACAGTGTGACAGTGATGGATTGTGTTTCTCATGTCCATGAGTCACGTGTGCTGGTTTTGTGATTGTGTACATGTGTTAATGTAACAGTGTGACAGTGATGGATTGTGTTTCTCATGTCCATGAGTCACGTGTGCTGGTTTTGTGATTGTGTACATGTGTTAATGTAACAGTGTGACAGTGATGGATTGTGTTTCTCATGTCCATGAGTCACGTGTGCTGGTTTTGTGATTGTGTACATGTGTTAATGTAACAGTGTGACAGTGATGGATTGTGTTTCTCATGTCCATGAGTCACGTGTGCTGGTTTTGTGATTGTGTACATGTGTTAATGTAACAGTGTGACAGTGATGGATTGTGTTTCTCATGTCCATGAGTCACGTGTGCTGGTTTTGTGATTGTGTACATGTGTTAATGTAACAGTGTGACAGTGATGGATTGTGTTTCTCATGTCCATGAGTCACGTGTGCTGGTTTTGTGATTGTGTACGTGTGTTAATGTAACTGTGTGACAGTGATGGATTGTGTTTCTCGTGTCCATGAGTCATGTGTGCTGGTTTTGTGACAGGATGTACAGACGGACTTCCAACATGGTTGGCCTGAGCTACCCTCCCACCGTCATCACTGTGCTCAAGGTACTGAACACCCCGCGTGCGTGTGTGTGTGTTGTGTGTGTGTGTGTGTGTGGATATTGTGATGCTGGGGAACACAGGGGATGTGACAGTATAACCACATGTGAGAGTCCCTCATCTCTTACCAACACAAAACTCTTCACAAGTGAAGCTCTTAACCTCTTGTGTGACTCCTCAGACAGTGTTACTTTATGTCCTACAGACATTCACACTCCAAGTACACACTCCAAGTACACACTCCACGTACACACTCCAAGTACACACTCCAAGTGCACACTCCATGTACACACTCCATGTACACACATCATGTTTGATGTGTTGTGATTGAGGTGATCATTACACAACATGCCGTCAGTACATATACACATGGTGGTCTTGCCTTCTCACTCATTGCTCAGCCATCATGTGTAGTTACCTACCGCACCACCTCACTCTCACCTGCAATTATCTGAATCTCCACCCCCCCCCGTTCTCTCCCCCCCACTCTCTCTTGTTCTCTCTCTCCCGCTCTCTCCCCCTCTCTATTCCTCACTCTCTCTCTCATTCTCTCTTATTCTCTCACCCCCCCCCCCCCCATTCTCTCTCTCTCTCTCTTGTTCTCAATTCAAATTCAAATGTGCTTTTATTAGCATGACAAATATACATTTGTATTGCAAAGCATTTTTACATAAAGGACAATAAGAATACACGAATACACAACATATATACATCAACACATGCAGTACAACAACTCACACAGCTACATCATGGCAACAAGATCCTGTGTGAGTGGAGGTGTGTGTGTGTCTGCGTGTGTGTGTGTGTGTGTGTGTGTGTGTGTGTGTGTGTGTGTGTGTGTGTGTGTGTGTGTGTGTGTGTGTGTGTGTCCGAGTGTTGTCCCGGTCCTCCTCATTGGGAAGGAGTACGAGGTATCACTCACTGTCCCTCAGACGGTGGCAGGCTAGAACATACTGTGCTGTCACAGTACAGCTGTCTCTGTGTTCACCTAGTATGTAGGGCAGTTTTCTGGGGTGTGGCAGGGCTGTGAATTTGGGGTGTCACAGTACAGCTGTCTCTGTGTTCACCTAGTATGTAGGGCAGTTTTCTGGGGTGTGGCAGGGCTGTGAATTTGGGGTGTCACAGTACAGCTGTCTCTGTGTTCACCTAGTATGTAGGGCAGTTTTCTGGGGTGTGGCAGGGCAGTGAATTTGGGGTGTCACAGTACAGCTGTCTCTGTGTTCACCTAGTATGTAGGGCAGTTTTCTGGGGTGTGGCAGGGCAGTGAATTTGGGGTGTCTCTCCTCACATTTCTGGAAGTAATGGCGGATTTCCCGGAATGTCTTGCATTCAGCTAAAAAGTGCAGCTCTGTCTCGACAACATTGTCTTCACACTGTTGACAGAAACTTTGGTCTTTTGGCATCCGGGTCTTTTTATGTCTGCCTGTTTCTATTGCTAGGCGATGCTCACTGAGTCTGTTTCTATGGCGATGCTCACTGAGTCTGTATTTCGTCAGTATGTTTCTCAAATGTGTTACTTTTATTTGAATGAGGTAATCTGCTAATGTGTCCTCTCTGTCTAGGGCCAAATAGCATTGCATCTGGCTTTGGGATTTTGTCTTAGATTGCCAATATTCATAATTGTCTTTTAGGTTTGAGGGAATCTGTTGAAGCCGAATATGTTGTGTAGTTTGGACCTGGTCTCGTGCCTCTAAAGTGTTAGCATGTGTTAGTGGAACAGGGTGGCTGAAGACCAGGTTGGAAGGAGAGTTCCTATCTTTGCTCAACTCTTGGTATTGCGAGGCTTTATAATGGAGAGAGTGTGGGTCGCTGAATGTTAGATGTTTCCAGAATTTGATTGCTCTTTTTTGAAATTTGATCAGAAGAGGATATTGGCCTAGTTCTGCCCTTCGTGCATTGTTTGTGGTGTGCCGATGGACTTTAAGGACGCTTTTACATAATTCAACATGCAGGGTCTCAATTGGATGTTTTTCCCATTTATCTAGTTCTTGACTTGCAAGTGGACCCCACACTTCACTGCCATAAAGGGCAATTGGTTCTATGACTGATTCAAATATTTTTAACCAGATTCTAATTGGAATTTCAAAAGGGGTTTGTCTTTTTATGGCAAGTAGAGCCCTGCATGCCTTGTCTCTTAGTTCATTCACTGCCATGTTGAAAGTTCCTCTAGAATTGATTCTAAGGCCTAGGTAGGTATAATTAAATGTATGGTCAATTTCATTTGGTCCTAATCTAAATATGTGCTGTCTTCGCTGGTATCTGGATCTTTTCTGAAATATCATTATTTTAGTTTTACTCATGTTAACTGTCAGGGCCCAGGTCTGACAAAACTTTTGAAGAAGGTCTAATTGAGTCTGGAGTCCTTCCTCTAATGGTGAAAGAAGGACCAGGTCATCCGCATAGAGCAGGAATTTGACCTGACTGTCTTGCAGATTGAGTCCAGTTGCTGGTGAGTTTTCCAGCATAGTTGCCAACTCATTGATATACAAGGTAAACAGAGTTGGGCTTAAAGGGCAGCTCTGTCTCACTCCGCACTCCTGAGGGATAAAGTGAGTTCTTTTGGATCCTATTTTGATTCCACACTTAGCTCCCGAATACATTGATTTTATAATATCATATGTTTTTCCCCCTACACCGCTTTCCATTAATTTGTAGAACAACCCGTAATGCCAGATAGAATCAAATGCTTTTTTGAAGTCGATAAAACAAGTGAATAATTTGTTTTTATTTTGGGTATGTTTTTCAATTAGGGTGTGTAGGGTGTAAATATGATCAGTAGTGTGGTAGTTTGGTAAGAATCCAATCTGGCTTTTAGTCAAGACGTTGTGTTTCATAAGGAAGTTTATTAGCCGGGAGTTGATGATACTACAGAATACCTTCCCCAGGTTACTGTTCACACAGATGCCTCCATAGTTTTTGGGGTCAAATTTATCTCCACTTTTGAAAATTGGTGTGATTAATCCGTGATTCCAGATATCAGGGGAATAGCCACACTCAGAACTAGGTTGAATAACTTAAGTGTAGCATATTGAGACTTTTCATTCATAGATGTTAGCATTTCATTTAGAATGCCATCAGGTCCATATGCTTTTTTGGGCTTCAGCTTGCCAATTTGGTCTAAAAGTTCCTGCTCAGTGATGGGGGAGTCGAGTGGGTTTTGATATTTCTTGATTGACAGTTCTAAGTCTTCTAGTTTGTTTATTATGTTACATTGGTCCATGTTTTGATCTGATTGGACTTTCTTAAATAGAGTTTGGAAATGGTTTGTCCAGATATCTTCATCTTGTATCACTAATTCTTAATGATTTGTTTTTTTGAAGCAGTTCCAACTGTACCAAAATTTATTGGTGTTTAATGACTCCTCAAACACTGTCAGTTGCTTACAGGTGTTCTCTCACCCCCTCTCCTCTCCCTCCCACCCTCTCTCTCTCTTGCTGTCTCCACCCTCCCCTCTGTCTCTCTCCCCCTCTCTCTACATTGCTCTCTTCCACCATCTCCCCCTCTTACGACCACATCTCTTCGCCTTTTTCTTATCACTTGTCTGCTCAAACGACATGCACACAATAAGAGTAGCACACACATGCACACATATGCACACACACACACACACGCACACCATCAGGTTCTTGTGTATTCATGTGCAGACCATTCATACTGTGTGTGTATTGCCTCCAAATGCGTCCAGTCTTACCTCACACTCCTGTCCATATCTGTAGTGTGGTTTCAGATGATATGTATTTATATTTATATTTATTATTGTTGTTGTTATTGTTGTTGTTATTATTGTTGTTGTTGTTAACATTATTATTATTGTTGTTGTTGTTGTTGTTATAACGTTTGGTACAATGTGACACACACTGTTTGTAGTTGAATGTGGTAAATGAAGAAGTGGCACTTTTTAAATGGCTGACATGGCAGCATGTCAGAAGTAGAGACGTGACCTGCAGACACGAGGCTGAAGCTTGTCCTTCCTGGTGTTCCCTGCAGCCAGTCCCCCTGAACCAGACCCGCAGTCTGAAGACCACACAGAACACTTCTTATTTTCTTACTGGTGTTCCCTGCAATCAGTTCACCTGAACCAGGTCGGCAGTCTGAAGACCACACAGGACACTTGTTACTTTCTTACTGGTGTTCCCTGCAACCAGTTCACCTGAACCGGGTTGGCAGTCTGAAGACCACACAGGACACGTCTTACTTCCTTGTTGAAGCACTGACTATGTAAGACTATCTTGATATAATAATATTTATCTAGTTATTTCATCTTAAAAAGAACATTCTAGAAGTAACATAAGAGAGCTCAACACAATTTAACTTGTTGAAAGAAAGCGTACTGCTCCTACAGATTACTGTATTTCAGTTATGTTGGGATTATCTTACTTCGATATTCTACATTTTGTCTCACTTTTGACCTTGCATTTTTGCAGTGTGGTGAATTTGTGATTATTACGGAAAGATTGTTTCTTCTTGTTGGAAAGCGACACTAAATCCTTTAGATGCTGCCATGTCAGCAGTTGCTGTCATGCACAAGGGAACATTACCACTAACACAAACATCTGCTTTTGTACCGGCAAATTAAACAACCCTTTTGTTTTTCAACACAAAAGGGATCCAAAGGAGTTGAATCAAGTGCAACTGGACTTGGTATACATCCGTGAAGACGTTTCGCCTCTCATCCAAGAGGCTTCCTCAGTTCATGCCTTTCTGACTAGACCAAGCTAGTCTGATTCAACTCCTTTGCATAACCATGACCTGGATGAATGAGAACATTCACAGACAACACAAAAGGGACATTCCACTTTCAAATCCTCCTCCACCGTCTGTAGTCAGAGCTTTTCCAGTCTGATCCCCTCGAAATCCCAGCATGCCCACTTACCCAGCCTTTCACTGGTTAAACCGCATCACTCTCAAGTCATGAGGTCTCCATACTTAGCTTGCTGCCAGGTGTCTTTTTAGTCTGTCTGTTGTAACCCCATTATAAACCTGATACTGGACATGGACAACATATCCAAACAGAAAAAAATAATTGTACTTTGACTGTCCATCCAGCCATTATACAAACCGCCTATCCTGCTCTTAGGATTGTGAGGATGCTGAAGCCTATTAATGTTTGCGGCTAAGTTTTGTCTTCGTTTGATGGCTGGGAGAGCTGGTGCTGGACCAGCTGGGAGAGCTTGGTCTGCTGCGTCCTGTGGGCCCAGGGACCACAGCCCTGCCTGGAGCTGTGCCTGAGTAGGAAACACCCATTGTGGTCAGACAGGATGCGGAAGCGGTACACTTGAAGTTTATTTTACTAAATAAACGTAAGTAAACTTCAAGTAAAGTTCAAGTATATGTACTAGTAGTATACTTAAGTATAATTTTGTTTGGTATAGCTCCGATAGGTACTTAAAAAGTAAGGTGAATGTATACTCACTGAGTTTTAGTTTAAAATAAGTATACTAATAGCACACTTGAATAAATTACTTTTTTGTAAGGGGCGGGCTAGGCTAACTGCTAGCCCATGCAGACCAGCAGTTCCCACAGTCATCTTGGCTGGTGTTCGTTCCCTTGGACAGTGATTTTTTTTTTTTTAAATTTAGTTTGGATATATGTGTGTGTTAGTATGTGTGTTCTTGTAGTTCTTGTAGTTTTTGGATATGTGTTTTTGTCTTTGCATTACACTGCTGTGGGCTGGGGGAAACGTTTCATTTCATGTACGGAGGTACATGGAATGAAATGACAAAGTATTCCTGATGAAGCCAAAGTATAAAGCAAGAGGGGTGCATGAACTGTTGTAACTGAAATGCCACGTATTGCAGTATTGCTTAAGGTGGTGAGGACAGCAGTCTGGTAAAATCATGGAGTTAAAATGCTGACAGGTGAAGCCACAGACAACGACAGATGAAACCTCCCACAGGGGAGGTGTAAGGGTGGAACTGCAATTCAGAAAGTCCTTTGCTCCAAGCCCAACATAAAAATGGTTTAAAGTGAGCCATAAAAGCTGACCCTCTGAGCGGTGATGAGGCAGAAGTGTCCTGATGAGTCATCCCGTCACTCTGCTGTCTGCATCCAGATGAGTTCAGAAAAAGAAGCCTTCATCTCTCACGGTGTGTTGCCACCAGCTACACGTGGTGGTGTTACAGCCGTCTACTGACAGCCAGCACATCAGCTGGTTGGTCCACTGAGGAATACGAGTTCGTTTAACCGGGTACACCCTGGGGTATAAACATTCCTCCCACTTGATGTTTTTGTAATCCAAATGATGATAAGACCCTACAAAATCACCTCAACAAACACATTCAGGAGCGTTTTCCAAAGCACAGGATGATATAGCAGCGTCTTTGCCATGCCTCCCCAACCAGGGGAAGTGAACATCAGTCGACCTTTCAGGCAGGCTTACTGCCAACAGACCAAGACGCATCTCATTCTCCTGATCCCTCAGAGCACCAGCGCTTCCCCTCTTGAAGAATGACCCCATGTTCCATGGCGATCCGCTCAGGACTTACAGCTTTCTTTCTCTATAGGCGACTGAGGCTGGCTGCCCTCCTCGTGTCTGGATCTCTGGATGCTCATTTACCAGCTGTCAGACCCTCATAAATAGACTTCCCAACCAGCGCGCTCTCCCACCGCTCCCTGGCCAGCAGATCGTCAGGGATCAGGAACGTTTTTTTAAATCGTTTCATTTCATGATGTCCTTTCCCCCACCCCACAGCAGTGCAACACAAAGACAAAAACACATATCCAAACTACAGAAAAAAAACTAAAAAAACACATATATCCAACATATCAACAAAAAAAAATCACTGTCCAAGAGAGCGAATGCCAGGATGACTGTCGGAACTGCCGGTCTGCATGGGCTAGCAGTTAGCTTAGCCTGCCCCACTTCCACGTCCTGTCAGACCGCTCTTGGTGTTTCCTCTGTGGGCACAGCTCCAGGCAGGGCCCTGGTCCCTGGACCCACAGGACGCAGCAGACCAAGCTCTCCCAGCTGATCCAGCGCCAGCTCTCCCGGCCATCACACGAAGACACAAACTTAGACGCAGACGGTGACAAAGACACTGCATGGACGGTACTGGGTGAGGCCGCCGCAAAGCTGAATTCGCACCAACATCGTCTCACACCGGAAGCGGAAATGTGTCAAATGTGTTGAATTTGTGTTGAAAAAGTGAGATGAACACAGACGTCTATTAGCCAAACAATCCCTATAAGAGAGTTCTGTACTGATGAGCATTGTGTGTGCGTGTGTGTGTGTGTGTGTGTGTGCGTGTGTGAGTGTGTGTGTGTGTGTCTTCCAGCACGTGGACACGTGGTCCTTTGATGTGTTTGCACTGAATGACGCCAGTGGAGACCACGCGCTGAAATTCATCTTCTACGAGCTGCTCACCAGATATGACCTGATCAGTCGCTTCAAGGTACTCTGTCATCTTCCTCCTCATTTCCTTCATTTCTTCATCTTCCTCCTCATTTCCTTCATTTCTTCATCTTCCTCCTCATTTCCTTCATTTCTTCATCTTCCTCCTCATTTCCTTCATTTCTCACCCCTTACGACTGTGTGTGTCTGTGTGTGTGTGTGTGTGTGTGTGTGTGTGTGTGTGTGTGTGTGTGTGTGGGTGTATTCTCACAAGCATGACTATTCCAGAGAGGTTTTGATGAATCTGGGTCATGGGGATTGTGAAACTAGATGGTCATCATGCTGAGAAGTGCTCAGTAATGAAAAATGATTTATCTTAAGGCCAATTCAGTCTTGACGTGCCATACTCGGACCGTACTCCTTTTGTACTTGGCCTATTATCCCACTCTTACCCACATCTGGCTTCACACCTGCAGACATGGCCAATTGTGTCTACGGACGCCCGACCAAGCCGGCGGTAACACGGGGATTCGAACCAGTGATCCATTTGTTGGTAGGCAATGGAAAAGACCCTTACGCCGCCTGGATGTCCGAAACGTCCTCCGCTGGGGTCCGCGCGGACTAAAATGACGCAATAGCGGACCTAAGCGTACGTCCGCCTGCCCATGTCCGCGCGAAGCTCAATTTTTGTGACCGTGCGTACCAAAGCGTTCGCGTACCGGTGTCACACAAAACATGGCTCGGCATGAAACTGTTTCATGTCGACATGCATTTCGTGTGGCACCGGAAACTTTCTTTAGTTTCTTCTTCGTGGCTTTACAACTTTTATACAGTATGGAGACAATGTTTTCCTCATCCATACTTGTCATATCCCTCAGCAACATGCTGAGCTGTCCCTCTCTCTCCTCCAGTCATTAAATGGACGAACATACCACCTCCGCGAAGTTTTTCTGTCCAACGTAACCTGGCAGCAGGAGCAGCTCTTCCTCCTCATCCGCGAACAGCGCCATGTTGTTAACCGTACAGTCTGTCACTTCCGGCGGAAAAGGAAAAGGACACGCAAAGGTTGTGGGAAATGTAGGCCTTGGGTATGCGTTGGTACAACTGGACTATGGAAAGACTATGAACAGGATAGACTAGACTGCGGATGCACACACTGTTGTCCACACGGTGTGCGCGCCCTGTTCTTATACACTATGTGCGTCCATAGTCTATTCAAAGGAAACAGTATTTTTCTCTGACTAGACTCTGAGAGGTAAGCAGGTACAGTTTTTCTCTGACTAGACTCTGAGAGGTAAGCAGGTACAGTTTTTCTCTGACTAGACTCTGAGAGGTAAGCCGGTACAGATTTTCTCTGACTAGACTCTGAGAGGTAAGCAGGTACAGTTTTTCTCTGACTAAACTCTGAGAAGTAAGCGGGTACAGTTTTTCTCTGACTAGACTCTGAGAGGTAAGCGGGTACAGCTTCTCTGTGACTAGACTCTGAGAGGTAAGCGGGTACAGCTTCTCTGTGACTAGACTCTGAGAGGTAAGCGGGTACAGTTTTTCTCTGACTAGACTCTGAGAGGTAAGCGGGTACAGCTTTTCTCTGACTAGACTCTGAGAGGTAAGCGGGTACAGCTTCTCTGTGACTAGACTCTGAGAGGTAAGCAGGTACAGTTTTTCTCTGACTAGACTCTGAGAGGTAAGCGGGTACAGCTTTTCTGTGACTAGACTCTGAGAGGTAAGCGGGTACAGCTTTTCTGTGACTAGACTCTGAGAGGTAAGCGGGTACAGCTTTTCTGTGACTAGACTCTGAGAGGTAAGCGGGTACAGTTTTTCTCTGACTAGACTCTGAGAGGTAAGCGGGTACAGTTTTTCTCTGACTAGACTCTGAGAGGTAAGCAGTACAGTTTTTCTCTGACTAGACTCTGAGAGGTAAGCGGGTACAGCTTTTCTCTGACTAGACTCTGAGAGGTAAGCGGGTACAGCTTTTCTGTGACTAGACTCTGAGAAGTAAGCGGGTACAGTTTTTCTCTGACTAGACTCTGAGAGGTAAGCAGTACAGTTTTTCTCTGACTAGACTCTGAGAGGTAAGCGGGTACAGCTTTTCTCTGACTAGACTCTGAGAAGTAAGCGGGTACAGTTTTTCTCTGACTAGACTCTGAGAAGTAAGCGGGTACAGCTTTTCTCTGACTAGACTCTGAGAAGTAAGCGGGTACAGTTTTTCTCTGACTAGACTCTGAGAGGTAAGCAGTACAGTTTTTCTCTGACTAGACTCTGAGAGGTAAGCGGGTACAGCTTTTCTCTGACTAGACTCTGAGAGGTAAGCGGGTACAGCTTTTCTCTGACTAGACTCTGAGAAGTAAGCGGGTACAGCTTTTCTCTGACTAGACTCTGAGAAGTAAGCGGGTACAGTTTTTCTCTGACTAGACTCTGAGAGGTAAGCGGGTACAGTTTTTCTCTGACTAGACTCTGAGAAGTAAGCGGGTACAGCTTTTCTCTGACTAGACTCTGAGAAGTAAGCGGGTACAGCTTTTCTCTGACTAGACTCTGAGAAGTAAGCGGGTACAGCTTTTCTCTGACTAGACTGAGAGGTAAGCGGGTACAGCTTCTCTGTGACTAGACTCTGAGAGGTAAGCGGGTACAGCTTCTCTGTGACTAGACTCTGAGAGGTAAGCGGGTACAGCTTCTCTGTGACTAGACTCTGAGAGGTAAGCGGGTACAGTTTTTCTCTGACTAGACTCTGAGAGGTAAGCAGGTACAGTTCATCAATAAAATGGTGTGATTACTGTTGGAATCACACTGTGTTGTTTCGTGAGATGTTGTGAGAAACTCCACCACAAGACGGAGCAACACGGTATGTTATGGATGATAAAGACATGCAATGCTTACTTTTTCAATAAAAGAAAAGCATAAACTCCAGTCTATGTGGATGTAGTCTGAGTTAAATGTTGAAGTAAATGTGTGGTCTAGGGAAGGTCCCAGTTAGTTCTACATCGTTTTTTTAAACATAAGTGATCAAAACACGACATTTATATTATGACACTCATCCATCTGCCCAGCAACTTAGATTAACATGAAATAATATAATGATGTTTAACCATGCGGGTAAAACTTGATGTAATAAGGGTGTCCGGGTAGTGTAGCGGGCTATTCCATTGCCAACATCGGGATTGCCGGTTCGAATCGCCATGTTACCTCCACCTTAGTCGGGAGGTATTGGCCGTGTCTGTGGGTGGGAAGCCGGTTATGGGTATGTGTCCTGGTTGCTGCACTCTGTTCAGGGGGGAGGGAGAACTAGTGGAATAGCGTGATCCTCCCAAGTGCTACGTCCCCCAGGTGAAACTCCTCGCTGTCAGGTGAAAAGAAGCGGCTGGTGACTCCACATGTATGGGAGGAGGCATGTGGTAGTCTGCAGCCCTCCCCAGATCAGCAGAGGGGGTGGAGCAGAGACCGGGACGGCTTGGAAGAGTGGGGTAATTGGCCAAGTACAATTGCGGAGAAAAAGGAGGGGAAAAAAAGTGAAAAAAAACCAACGGTGTAATATTTGATCCAGTGACTGAACTGCAATTTCTTCTTATTTTCCCAACTGAACCAAAGGTATTACAACTGACCCGAGTTACAGCCAACCCTGCTCTACCCAATATCATTATTAATATTATTAATATGGGTGGAACGGTGGCGCAGTGGATAGCGTGGTCTGCTCATAGCAAGAAGGTCCTGGGTTCGAGCCCCGGGGTAGTCCAAACTTGGGGGTCATCCCGGGTCGTCCTCTGTGTGGAGTTTGCATGTTCTCCCCGTGTCTGTGTGGGTTTCCTCCGGGTGTTCCGGTTTCCTCCCACAGTCCAAAGACATGTAGGTCAGGTGACTCGGCCGTACTGTGTGTGTGTGTGTGTGTGTGTGTGTGTGTGTGTGTGTGTGTGTGTGTGTGTGTGTGTGTGTGTGTCTGTCGGCCCTGTGATGGCCTGGCGGTCTGTCCAGGGTGTCCCCCCACCCTGTCTGCCACCCAATGACTGCCGGGATAGGCTCCAGCATCCCCGCGACCCTGGGATCAGGATAAGCGGCTTGGATAATGGATGGATGGATGGATCATCAGCCAAAATCCATCTCACAGCTGTGTTCTGTCTGTACTCTGTTTAAGCTCCAAAACTGTTTATTGTTTCACGTAGGCTGTCGTGCACACATTCTGACCCTGATACCAGATGTTGACACTAAGATCGGGTTATCTCACGGTAAAACAAGTGTTGTGTTGACTCTACCAGATCCCTGTGTCGGCCCTGGTGTCGTTTGTGGAGGCATTGGAGGTGGGCTACAGCAAACACAAGAACCCCTACCACAACCTGATGCATGCCGCTGACATCACGCAGACCGTGCACTACCTGCTGCTCAAAACAGGCATGGTGGTAAGGCCCACAACTACAAGTTACATGATTACATCCATACCTTCCACCACCTCCTTGCTGTGGGTCATGAGCCTATGAGTTCTACAAGTCCAATTAATTTCTGAAATTATGAAATGCATTTTACCAGACTTAATGGTACATATATGCACACAGTTTTCATTGCAAGTAAAATACCTTTATGTGTCTTGTACTTGGATTGAATTATACTTCTCAACAGTATTAAAGATGATTTAATCGCAAGACAATATGCATCGAACCGCCAATGTGGTGGTGTTTGTTTCAAGCTGCACACAAGATGTATTTAAAGAAGTGCCACGTCTTCTTCCCAAGCACTTTGTCAATACTACAAACACAATGAAGCCCATGGTACTGCATGTAGAAAGACAGTACTGGCAGAGTACATGAGTAGACTTTAATATGAACTGTAGTCTGAAGACTGAAGCATGGTGAAGGATTTGGCAGTACTTTAGTTTAGTGCATGTGTACCTAGTCAGTACAGAATTTTACCTTTTCTCTTTATATATTTGCTGCACCTCTTTCCTGCCTCTGAGCTCCTATAGAGGACTCCTATGGAGGACTCCTTCCTATGGAGAACTCCTGTAAAGAACTCCTGTCGATGACTCCTATAGAGGATGCCTATTGTTAAGAAGATTCCATATCCTTCTCTTTGTTTAGTTTATTAATATCTCTTAGATATTACGAGTAGTATTTTAGTTTAGAATAGGCCTATATTTCATGTTCATTCCTAAAGTCCCGCCTAGTCTATGTTTCTATTGGTTAATGGTGAAGTAGCCTGTTTCCTATTGGTTACCTAGGTTGTCAATCATCCCCTGTAGCGAACACGTCACGTCATGTCCTCAGTCGCTCGGGTGAAGTTTGGAGAAGACGCGCGTGTGCCGACCAGTGGTTATTAGCCCCAAGTTCTACAACTAGCTAAGAATTAGTAACGAGAAATAGTGAATGAGCGTTTGTTTGGACATCGTTTGTCGAACTGTGCGTCCATCGTGAGGCAAGTACTGTAGTATTTCTGTTGATTTGTGCGACGTAGATGTGAATGAACCTAGCTAAAATAAGCTAATGCTAGCTACGGTTATTGGACCTGCGTGGGGATAACAATGGCGCTGCCCATGAAGAACATGTGCAGTGAGGTAGAGTTAAACTACTGTGTAGGAGTGGCTGATGTTATTTGATTGCTATCTAGCCTGTAATGTAAGATGAATGATTGGTTGTAGCCTAACTAAATTTGGTGATTTACTTACAAGGATCTAATTATTTAAGTCTATTGCTGTAGTAGTGTATTTCATAGTGCAACTACTGTAATGTGAATAATATTGTTTATTTCTGTTATTCCAGAACCACAACTCATAACACAAATATCCATACAACTCATTAAAAAAACTATGTACACAACTGTTCAGTGCGTGAAGAGATATTAAAGGAAGCCCATCTCTCTCTCTGCTTTCTTACCGATGCCCCACGGTGACGTCGACTCACTACCAGTCAGGGAATCACGAGTAGGCTACCTACCTATCACCTTATACAATGTTACACCTATAGAGGACTCCTTCCTATGGAGAACTCCTTTAGATGACTCATATAGAGGACTCCTTCCTATGGAGGACTCCTTTAGATGACTCATATAGAGGACTCCTTCCTATGGAGGTCTCCTTTAGATGACTCATGTAGAGGACTCCTTCCTATGGAGGACTCCTTTAGATGACTCATGTAGAGGACTCCTTCCTATGGAGGACTCCTTTAGATGACTCATATAGAGGACTCCTTCCTATGGAGAACTCCTTTAGATGACTCATGTAGAGGACTCCTTCCTATGGAGAACTCCTTTAGATGACTCATATAGAGGACTCCTTCCTATGGAGAACTCCTTTAGATGACTCATGTAGAGGACTCCTTCCTATGGAGAACTCCTTTAGATGACTCATATAGAGGACTCCTTCCTATGGCGAACTCCTTTAGATGACTCATATAGAGGACTCCTTCCTATGGAGGACTCCTTTAGATGACTCATGTAGAGGACTCCTTTTGATGACTCATATAGAGGACTCCTTCCTATGGAGGATTACTGTTGTTTGTTGGATTACTGCTGTTGTTTTCTTGTTTGTCTTCGTCGCCTTTTGTATGTCTGTGCAGTGTTTAAATCGGAGAGTACCGCCGGCGTGGTGTGTGGCTGCCGCTTCTGCCACTGTCTTGTCTTTCCTCTCTGTCCCCGTGTTTTTTGCCCCTCCGTGCTAGCCGCCTAACTAGCTAACTGGCTAACCACCGCTCGGCTAACGTTAGCTTTATGTGAGCTCTGACCTCCTGGCTCTCCACGCTAGCTTGCGGATCTGGCTCCGTCCCCGAACCCCCGCTGGATTATTTTCTTTATTTTCCCTCGGCAGGGGACACTATCCCTCTTTGGGCCATCATCAAACTGGGACTAGCGTAATCTGGGCATCACCATCCCTGGCAACACTCCCCTTCATATCGTGAGTAGCTTTGGTTGACGGACGAGATCAGGCAGGAGTCTCCATGGACGATGATGTTTGCGGATGACATTGTGATCTGTGGTGAGAGTAGGGTGCAGGTGGAGGAGAGCCTGCAGAGGTGGAGGTATGCACTGAAGAGAAGAGGAATGAAAGTCAGTAGGAGCAAGACAGAATACCTATGTGTGAATGAGAGGGAGGACAGTGGAATGGTCAGGATGTAAGGAGTGGAGGTGACGAAGGCGTATGAGTTTAAATACTTGGGGTCAACTGTCCAAAGTAGCGGGGAGTGCAGTAGAGAGGTGAAGAAGAGAGTGCAGGCAGGGTGGAGTGGGTGGAGAAGAGTATCAGGAGTGATGTGTGACAGAAGGGTACCAGCAAGAGTTAAAGGGAAGGTTTACAAGATGGTTGTGAGACCAGCTATGTTGTATGGTCAGGAGACAGTGGCACTGATGAAAAGACAGGAGGTGGAGCTGGAGGTGACAGAGATGAAGATGCTAAGATTTTCATTGGGAGTGATGAAGAAGGACAGGATTAGGAAGGAGTATATTAGAGGGACAGCTCAGGTTGGACAGTTTGGAGACAAAGCCAGAGAGACAAGATTGAGATGGTTTGGACATGTATGGAGGAGAGATGCTGGGTATATTGGCAGAAGGATGCTGAATATGGAGCTGCCAGGGAAGAGGAGGGCCAAAGAGGAGGTTTATGGATGTCGTGAGGGAAGACATAGAGGTGGCTGGTGTGACATAAGAAGACGCAGAAGACAGGAAGAAATGGAAACGGATTATCCGCTGTGGCGCCCCCTAACGGGAGGAGCCGAAAGTATTAGTAGATGTACTGGGTATATGTGTTGGGTATATGCATTGGGCATATATATATTGGTATATGTACTGGATATATATGTTGGGTATATGTACAGGGTATATTTATTGGTATATGTACTGGGTATATATGTTGGGTATATGTACTGGGTATATTTGCACTGGGTATATGTGTTGGGTATATGTACTGGGTATATTTGCACTGGGTATATGTGTTGGGTATATGTACTGGGTATATATGTTGGCTATCACACACACACATATATATATATATATATATATATATATGTGTGTGTGTGTGTGTGTGTGTGTGTGTACTGGGTATATATGTTGGGTATATGTACTGGGTATATATATTGGGTATATGTACTGGGTATATATGTTGAGTATATATGTTGGGTATATATATTGGATATATGTACTGATTATATATGTTGGGTATATGTACTGGGTATATATGTTGGATATATATATTGGGTATATGTCGCTAGAAGAGGTAAGAAGAGATGTTGTATGATGCATGTGTATGTATGTACTATACATACACATGCATCATATAACCTATAGATGGCGTGGTGCCTGCGGGGTCTCTTACTGCCCCGGCCTCTGCCCGTTTCATTCTGCAGAAGCTGTTGTGTGGTGTTGTAATCATTGCACTCGCTGTCCTCACATCACTGGCTGTGTATGTTTTCTCTTAGCAATACATGTTTTACCACTGAACTCCACCAGAATAAAAGACACATGCAACTGCAGAGAAGAGGCAGAGCAGTCTGTAAAGGAGCAAGTCTTTTACTGGACTTCAGGAAAACACAACAAAACAAAAGACCACTGCACAACAGGGCAGGCAATAACGCAAACTAGAATTAGCATATGTATCTAAACGATGCAAAAATATTCTCCCACAGAGGAGGCAGATGAGACACTCTCATACATACAGGAGGCAGATGAGACACTCTCATACACACAGGAGGCAGATGAGACACTCTCATACACACAGGAGGCAGATGAGACACTCTCATACACACAGGAGGCAGATGAGACACTCTCATACACACAGGAGGCAGATGAGACACTCTCTCACAAGGTCTTCCGCAGACCAACCTGAAGCTTTTCTACTTCTCAACCCGGACTGTCTGCAAAACACCCAGTCAAATAGTCCCCAGAACAGGTGCCGCTAATCACAGTCCAACCAGTAGGTGGTGCCACTCATACTGGCTGACTGCAGGCTGACAGGGGAATGTCACCTGTTGGCTGTTGATCCTCTGGCCAGTAATCGTGTCAATAAATTGAAATTTGAATTTTTTCTTTTTGATATTAAAAAAAATCATTGCTAGGATATTTGTGCAGTTGCATAGAAAATGTTTGAAAGGAGAACGGGCATCACCCTTTACTTTGTAAGATATTGTACGTTTTATTTATTTATTTATTTATTACTTTATTGATCTCTGTGGGGAAATTCTTCCTCTCTATTTAAGCCATCCTAGCTGTGTAGCTAGGAGCAGTGGGCAAGTGCCGTGCAGTGCCCGGGAACCAGCTGCAGTTGGTCTCACCATGCCTCGGTCAGGGCACAGACAGGAGTACTGACCCTAACATGCATGTCTTTTTGATGGTGGGGGAAACCGGAGCACCTGGAGAAACCCACCACAGACATGGAGAGAACATGCAAACTCCGCACAGAGGACAACCTGGGATGACCCCCAAGGTTGGACAACTCTAGGGTTCAAACCCAGGACCTTCTTGCTGTGAGGCGACAGTGCTAACCACTGCGCCACTGTGCTGCTATTGTGTATTTGTGCTAGTAGGAGAGTTTATATTGCAAGCTTATTCCGTTTTTTGGGGAAATGAGAAGCTGGCTTAAAGACTGCCACAGTGCAGAAATTTTGTCGTGTCTGACCTACTGTGTTAAATTGGACAGCAGAATCCAGTATTCTAATTTTTGTAAATCTAAATTTATATTGGCCTTTTGTAAACACTTTTGGCAACTCAACAATTCTCACAATGCATAGCTTTAAATAGCAGTTAATTTCTGTGTATGCATAAGATATTTGCTCTCACATAGAGAAAGAAGGGGGGACACACTGCAGTATGAGAAGCGTACTGGTTAGAAATGTGAACATTCACTGGTGAGCAGGCCACCTTCCCTTGCCGGTGAAGTACACCAGGTGTGACTTGCTGTTTCTTCTCAGAAACAGCTCAGCACACTACATATTTACCTCCCTCACTCTCTTTCTTGCTTTCTAAGCACTGGATGACTGAGTTGGAGATCTTCGCCATGATCTTTGCAGCTGCCATCCATGACTACGAACACACAGGGACCACCAATAACTTCCACATCCAGACCAGGTAACGTCCTTCAGAACCATAAAACAGCCCACAAAGTTGAATTCAATCTTCTGCGGGGATGATGGAGGAGCGAGTGCCCCGGCCCTCATCCTCATTAGGCTCAGCAGAAAGTTAGATGGGGACTGTGAAGTGTAAAACAGTGAGACAATACACACTAAAGTCAAAGAGCCACCCCAGTAAACGGGGGTTAAATGAGATGTTAAAGCACCTGGTAATGGCATCGTTTTGAAACACAGGTCAGGCACGGCCATTTTTTACAACGACCGTGCCGTGCTGGAGAACCACCACGTGAGTGCCGCCTACCGCCTCTTACAGGATGATGATGAAATGAACATCCTCTACAATCTGTCCAAAGATGACTGGAGGTGAGAGGAAACGCCCCTGCTGGCCTTACCGCAGGACTTTCTATTTAGCCCTGACTGGCCTGTCGTATCAGTTCACTCATGACATGTGTGGGGAACCTAAAATCACGTGATAATGGAAGTGTAAATACCCCCAAAGTGACACCTGCACAGTGAATCGTAGGTGCTTCCTTTGTAATCACATGTTCTTCTTCTTCTCCTCACCCCTTCCGCTGTTCCCTCTGCCCTCCAGAGAGCTGCGAGCCCTGGTTATAGAGATGGTTCTGGCCACGGACATGTCCTGTCACTTCCAGCAGATTAAAGCTATGAAGAATTTCCTGCAGCAACCCGAGGCGTGAGTACTGGACTATCCGTGGAACCGTTACTTGCTGTATGACGTCTGATTTACCAACTTACCATACCACCTAATGTGCCAACTCAAAAGATCCCCCTCAGTGTCCACGAGGCTGCTGCCATAGCAACCAGTATAACTGCAGCCACACGGCCTCTGCCTCATGTGCTCCTCCTCCTTATCGCTTCACATCCAGATCGCTCATCTGTGTGTTGAAGGGACCTGCTTCATTAACCTTCAGAAAGCTGCTTGAAGGAATATTTTTATTGTAAAATGGTACCCTTTTATTGCTATTAATGTTCAAAATACCCCCCAAAGCCCCAATCTAATGTGTACGTTATACTTACGATGGCCTGGTGGCCTGTCCAGTGTGTCTCCCCGCCTGCTGCCCAGTGACCGCTGGGATAGCCTCCAGCATTCCCGCCACCCTGAGAGCAGGATAAGATAAGCAGTTTGGATGATGGATGACTACAAACATGCAAAACATATAAGAAGTCACAGTTTTAGAAGATATGGAATGAAACAACTGTTTTCAGATAGATAGATAGATAGATAGATAGATAGATAGATAGATAGATAGATAGATAGATAGATAGATAGATAGATAGATAGCTTGTTTATTAGCCACATCACCAAGGCCAGTGGAATTTGTTTTTGGAACAATATGTAAAAACTCTGCAGCTCAGTACACACACTGACAACAGCAGACCATCCACATACTATCACAAAACAATACAGTGATACAGAACATATGACACACAACCGCATGCAACAGGTGAATGGCACGTGTGCATGCACCGTAATGTGTGAGAAGGAGACTAGAGGGAGGAATTCAGAGTCCTGATAGCTAGGAGGAAAAGCTGTTTGTGAAGTGTTTAGTCTTCGTGGAGAGTGACCTTTAACGCCTCCCTGAGGGAAGGAGCCGAAAGATGTGCTGAGCTAGAAGAGGTGATGAGCAGGATGTGAGGGGTCAGACATGATCTTCTTTGCTCGCTTTACAGTCCGGTTGGTATGTAGAGAGCCAACTGAGGGGAGTGGGTTCCCTATGATTTTGGATGCCTTGTTGACAATCCGCTGTAGTTATTTCCGGTTTGACTGTCCATGCTGCTGTACTATACTGTAATAGAGGATGTGATGATGGACTCGATGATGGCTGAGTAGAACAGAACGAGAAGTTGATGCTTGATCTGGCATTTTTTAAGCTGGAAGGAAGTAAAGTCATTGTTGAGTTTCTGCGATGATGTGTTTAGTGTTAGTTTTCTACTGTATGTTCCAAGGAATTTAAGAGTCGGTGGCGGGGATGGGGTCTCTGTCTAATAGATGGGTATTTTAGGATTCAGCAAGTCATAATGAGTTCCTGGGTTCTGGCTGTATTAAGCAGGAGGTCATTGTTTGTGCACCAAATGACAGCTTGGTCCACTTCAGTGCGGTACTGGGTTTCATCATTGTAAGAGAAGGTGAGGCCTACAATGGTTGTGTCATCTGCATATTTTAATATTTTCACAGAACTGTCCATAGATTTTAAATGGATGGTGTAAAGTGAAAAGAGCAACGGGGAGAGAACACAGCCCTGGCAGCACCCCTGGTACTGAGGGTAAGAGGGTATGCGGTTAGGTTATTAAGCTTCACCCTCTTTGGTCTGTTCCTGTGACAGCAACTCATATTTGATGTTTGCTTACTTGTAATCTTTGACCATGTATGACCTATACCATGTTTACCTTTATTTTACATTGCTGAGACAGATGCTTAAAGTTCATGTGTAACCGAACAAAAATAGTTTTATAGTCTTCTCCATGTGAACAAATAAAGGCTATTTGTTAACTGTTGGCTGTCCAGGATGTCTCCCCGCCTGCCGCCCAGTAACTGCTGGGATAGGCTCCAGCATCCCCCATGACCCTGAGAGCAGGATAAGCGGTTTGGATAATGGATGGATGGATGTTAACTGTTGGTTGATAGCAGATGAATGTATGGGACATTCACTGAGTGTAGCAAGTCTGTACACAGTAACTGGAGAAATGGCCTTGATGGGATGTGAGCTGGAAGACATGAGATGAGGAGAGAACAGGCATCTGCCCAATAAGAGAGACTGTACTGTATTGACTGGAACACATTCAAGCATCTACGGCTTGTGTGTCATGTTCATGAACATATTATATTAAAGTGTGACAATACTGTAAGAGGTTTTTGTCTCACTCCTCATTTAATGTCAGAGTGGAATTAAATAATTGCCATAACAGTTCCACAGGGTGCTCTGAATCCAGTGGCATATGGCTAGGTCAAGATTCATGCCCAAGAGTATGGTAGAGTTTGAGCGGGTTGATGGAGTTGAAGGCGGAACTAAAGTCTATGAGCAGGATGCATTTGCGGGAGATTGGTGATTCCAGGTGTTGTAGGGCATGGTGGACTGCTATGCTGACTACATCCTCAACAGACCGGTTGGATTGATAGGTAAACTGATATGGGTCCATCACTGCGGAGGTGCAGAATTTCAAGTATTGACAGAATGATGCGCTAAAATGCTTTCATGGCCACAGATGTTAGGGCAACTGGTCTGAAGTCATCGAGGCAGATGATCTGTGAAGACTTTGGCACAGGAACAATGTTAGAGATTTGAAGCACTGTGGGACTGTACATTGGCTTAGAGGAGCATTAAATATGGTGGTAAGTTCTGGGGCCAATGAGCTCCACAGTGGCTCACCAAAGCAGGACTGATCCATCTGGCCCTGCTGCTTTCCTGATGTTCAGCGTATTGCATTTAGCTCTCACCTCATCCTGCTGGATGCAGAAGGGTGGTGTTGGAGTGGAAGTGGGGAAGGGGTGGGGGGGTGGCTGGTGGAATAGGTTTTTCAAATCTTGCATACAACTCGTTTAATTTATCTGGGAGGTTTGGGTCATTATCTGAAAGGGAGCAGGGGCGTTTTTGTTTTTTTGTTTTTGTTTTTTCGTAGTCTGTCATGTGCTTAAGTTTTTTTCCATATTGATCTGATTTTACTGTATGAGAATTGATCTGGCGTTACTGTGGGAGAATTGATCTGGTGTTACTGTATGAGAATTGATCTGGCGTTACTGTGTGAGAATTGATCTGGCGTTACTCTGTGAGAATTGAGCTGGTGTTACTCTGTGAGAATTGTGCTGGTGTTACTCTGTGAGAATTGAGCTGGTGTTACTCTGTGAGAATTGATCTGGCGTTACTCTGTGAGAATTGATCTGGCGTTACTCTGTGAGAATTGAGCTGGTGTTACTCTGTGAGAATTGTCCCAGTACCGAGAATTGGTACCGGGACAAGATGTATCAGCAGAGCAGGTACCGGGACAAGATGTAGCAGCAGAGCAGGTACCGGGACAAGATGTATCAGCAGAGCAGGTACCGGGACAAGATGGAGCAGCAGAGCAGGTACCGGGACAAGATGGAGCAGCAGAGCAGGTACCGGGGCAAGATGTATCAGCAGAGCAGGTACCGGGTTAAGATGTATCAGCAGAGCAGGTACCGGGACAAGATATAGCAGCAGAGCAGGTACCGGGACAAGATGTATCAGCAGAGCAGGTACCGGGACAAGATGTATCAGCAGAACAGGTACCGGGACAAGATGTATCAGCAGAACAGGTACCGGGACAAGCTTCACAGCAGCCATTTAAGTGTCATTCAAGTGACATGAAACAGAATTTTTGAAATCACAACCAACTAAAACATCTGCTTCATCTAACCACATTGGGCAGAAATTCCCATGAACAGGCATCCAGATTGGTTGGCGTGGCGTGGCGCTCTATTCCATTGCCTATGAACGCGGGCATCGCCGGTTAAAATCTCCGTGTTACCTTGGTCGGCTTGGTCAGGTGTCCCTACAGACACAATTGTCCGTGTCTGCGGTTGGGAAGCTGGTTATGGGTGTGTGTCCTGGTTGCTGCACTCGCACCTCCTCCGGTTGGTCTGGGTGCCTGTTCGCGGGAGCGGGGACTGGGGGGAATAGCGTGATCCTCCCATGTGCTACGTCCCCCTGGTGAAACTCCTCACTGTCAGGCGAAAAGAAGCGGCTGGTGACTCCACATGTATGGGAGGAGGCATGTGGTAGTCTGCAGCCCTCCCCGGATCAGCAGAGGGGGTGGAGCAGTGACCGGGATGGCTCGGAAGAGTGCGTTAATTGGCCGGGTACAATTGGGGAAAAAAGAGAGGGGGGGTAAATAAATAAATTCCTATGAACAGCATTAAAATGTCATGGCACTATCAAAAAAATAATCTGTTTGTTAAGTGATGGCTGTTTAAACCTGATATTCATGTCAGAGGAAAAACAAGCTGCAGTTTTATTCTGGTATCCTGTTGGAGCCATCAGTTTGCCACTGTCATTGTTTTGTAGACAACCAAATGTTGAATGTGCAAAAATAATCCACGATATCCTAGTGCCCTGCCTCTCATCTGTCAACCAAGCTGTAGTCTTGCATGGATAGGTAATGTAAAGGCTGTGCTCTGTGCCCTGTTTGTAGAATTGACAAGCCCAAGGCCTTATCCTTGCTCCTCCACACTGCAGACATCAGCCACCCAGCCAAACAGTGGAATCTCCACCACCGCTGGACCACCTCGCTCCTGGAGGAGTTCTTCAGACAGGTAAAGCACTTTGTAACATTGTTAAGAAAAGTGCTACATAAATAAACTTTATTCATCCATCCATCCATTATCCAAACCACTTATCCTGCTCTCAGGGTTGCGGGGAAAGTTTATTAGTATTATTAGTATTATTCTTGTTGTTGATGTTATTAGTATTATTGTTGATGTTATTATTATTATTATTATTATTAGTGGTAGTAGTAGTAGTAGTAGGAGTAGTAGTAGTATTGTTGTTGTTGTTGTTGTTGGTAGTAGTATTATTATTAGGTAGACATATATGTTTCAATAACAGTTGGGAATCTCTTTCAACTAACATGTTTTTGCTGTCTTTGGTCACATAGAATTACTTCTGAAGATTAATGATCCTAACAATGATACAAGCGGGGACGATAGTCGTAGTAGTGGTGGCAGTAGGGTTTGAACGCGTTATCATGACTGGTGGTAGGACATTTACATTCACTTGTCTAATAGAAAGCTTTATCAAAAGAGATTTGTAAGAGATTCAGCAAATTAGAAAATATATTTGTAGAGCGCTGAAACATATATTAGCCAAGACTGCATCACGTCAAGTGCAATTATTCATTCATTCATGCATTCATTCATTCATCCGCCGCTTTTCCGGGGTCGGGTCACGGTGGCAGCAACCTAAGTAGGGCACTCCAGATGTCCCTCTCTCCAGCAACAGTCTCCAGCTCCTCCTGGGGATCCCAAGGCGTTCCCAGACCACAAAGACCACAAAGACTATCATCGATCTTTGGCCTAAGGTGTTCTGGTACCAAGTACACTTATGAACTACCTTATGTTCGAACATGGTGTTTGTTATGGCCAATCCATGACTCACACAGAATTCCAATAACAAGGCACCGCTCGAGTTCAGATTGGGGAGGCCGTTCCTCCCAATCACACCCCTCCAGGTTTCTCCATCATTGCCCACGTGAGCGTTGAAGTTCCCCAGCAGAACTATAGAGTCCCGACGCAAAGCTCTATCGAGGACACCACCCAGAGACTCCAAGAAGGCCGGATACTCTGAACTGCTATTCGGTGCATAAGCACACACAACAGTCAGAGCCCGTAGTGACTTGCAGTCGTATAGAGGCAACCCTCTCATTCCCCGGGGAGAACTCCAACAAGGCGGTGCTCAACCGGGGACTTGTGAGTATCCCCACACCACCCGGCACCTGTCACCTTGGCCAACTCCGGAAAAGTAATGAGTCCAGCCCCTCTCCAGGTGTTTGGTACCAGAGCCCATGCTATGTGTGGAGGTGAGCCCAACTATATCTAGTTGGTACCACTCCACTTCCCGCACCAGCTCAGGCTCCTTCCCTGCCAGAGATGTGACATTCCACGTCCTGAGGACCAATCTGCAATGCCAGAAGTCGGCACGCCCCGGTCTCTGCCTTTGCCTGCTGCCCGGCCTGCATTGCACCCTACCCCAATGCTCATCCCCACGTGTGGTGGGTCCATGGGGTGGTGGCTCCATGTTTTTTTTTAGGAGTTTGACCAGGGGGACGTCATGTGCGTGGAAGGATCACACTATTCCCCCCAGTTCCCCCTCCCCCCTGAACAGGCGCCCCGACCCACCAGAAGAGGCGCTATTGCAGCGACCAGGACACATACCTACATCCGACTTCCCACCCGTAGACACGGCCAATTGTGTCTGTAGGGATGCCCGACCAAGCCGGAGGGATTCGAACCAGCCCGACCAAGCCGCAGGGATTCAAACCAGCGAGCCTCATGTTGGTAGGCATTAGAATACAGCACTACGCTACCCGGACGCCCGACTCCTGATTTCTAACTTTTACAAAAAAAAGTTTATGCACAGTTGATCAGGATGTTGGATTACGTGGAAAATTAGCTACCTGGACATAAGAGGGAACCTGTCAAAACCTGTCATTGTGTGCTCCAGGAAGAACACAATGAAGACTGAAAGAGCCCCGAGTAATTCCAAACCACTGCAGGTCGAATCTTGTGAGTTTAGAACAAAGATTCAGTTCTTTTCCACCATCATTCATTTTTGTCAAACTGAGCACGGCACTTAAAAACCGGCAGTCAGTTTGACCACCCGTGGTCGTTTGAGGTAGGCGCAAAATCTCGGTCGTTCTAGCGTTGAACAAAATTAAGACAGAAACGTATTGTATATAGCTGGCAAAAAGGACTTTGGTGAAGCAGGTTTTCACTGGCTGAGGCCAAAAGGAAACTCACAAGGCAAACCTACGTAATATGTCTCCTCAAAGAAGTGGGAGGGTTTCCTTTCTGATTTACGTAATAGTACTAACTAATAAACTGTCACAGGGGAAACAAGAAATAATGATGTGGATATTAACAACTATGTTAAAAGGAGTTGGTCAATGAATCCATACGGTAAACAGAAATCCGACTGTCAGAGAGCCGTCTCTCATCAAGACTGATACATTCTCGTCCCAGTTCTGAGAACATTGAATGACAATGTATGGGGGCAGGTCTCCCTAGAAGCCTAGCTGTGATTCCTGTGATTCATAGATGAGCAGCTGTAGGTTTTGTAACCATTCACCATGGGGAATGGCTGTTTGTTGTGGTGCAGTGGTGAAAATTGAACCAGAAACCCAGATCTCAGCTCAAAGGGGAGGTTTTATTTTACCACAAGATAACAAAAGTGATCCAAAAATATAGACATTACTTCTAAGTGCAATAAAAATATTTCTTCTACAAAACCAAAAATCTTCTCTCTCTCTAACACAGTGGTTCTCAAAGTGTGAGGCACAACCCATGGCGGGGCACAGAGGCACTGCAAGGGGGGTGCAAGTCCAGGAAATAAACAGAGGGGTGGGGGGGGACAAGAGTGTACTAGAGATTTAACAGGTGCTAATAGTGAAGTGTAACAGAGAAGAAAACTAAAAAATTGTAAAATCTCCCCAGTATTCTTTCCTTTCTATTTCCCAGCAGTGAGATGGGCCCCTAACATATGGGTGAAGGCCAGATGTAGATGTGGTTATTAAGGACCAACAATAGTTCAATAATCTCCCCCTCCTTTTTGTCCATCTGATAAAGCAACTGGTTTTTGATCGCAGAGTGGGGGTAGCTCACAGGAACACTTTGATCAGTGGGCCTGCCATCAAGGACAAGGACATTAGCACAGGCCTGCATGAGGTTGGGGTCTCAGAGCTAGGCTGTCCCAAACTCTCCTCCAATAGGGAACTGTTCTGAAGTTGGCATCCAGTCACTGACATCTGTAGAGGTTTCAATACCAGGTTCATCTTGTTGTGGGTTAGAGTCGCTTTCCACTGGTGCCTTCCCCGCCAGTTCAGTGTCCTCAGGCCTACGGGAACCTGACTCCTCAGCTTCTCCTTCATTATCTGCTTCACTGACTGAGCGGTTATTGGATGTCGCATCTGCCTGTAACACTCAAAGGGGAGAACAGCGCATGTTTCTTATAGACAAGGTTATAGATTTCCGTTTAGATTTTTTGGAAATGTTAGCTGTTTCCTTTGGGACAGAACATCCTTCCCTCCTCAGGTTGAAATACAGGTCGCAGTGCCGCTCAAAGAGGAGAGACACCAGCAGGTTTGGAACCAGGCACACTTGAACCTGGCACTGCCCCTGGTCTTTGAAGCTCTCGCATGCAATGGGGTATTCCCTGGTGTCTCCATGAATACATGACAACCTAACTGGAAGAGAGGTATCCTTGTGTTCTTTGTCCACCGCACAGGATTGGGCTAAGGTGAACATGCTACCAGTGTCTATCGTAGCAATTGTCTGTCTTCCATTGATCCGGATTGTCAACATCAAGGCTGGATTGATCTCCAACCCCCAACAGGTGATCAACAGGTTGCAGGGCTTTCTCCCAATCGTGTCTGACCCTTCTGTTGGCATGGGCTCATCCATGAGGGGGCACTGTCATAACAAATGTCCCACCTCGTGATGATGAAAGCAGCATCGTATCTCACAATGGGCTTGGCCTCAATATGGGTCATGATATCGGACTGGATCTATGGTGCGAGGCTCTGGTTGGCGTTCCATCCATCTCCCTCCCAGGGACCGGTTTCTCCCCATGAGGGGCTCTTGACTGACTTGAGCAGCTGGTCACATTTTTTGGGGTTACTTCATGTCATATGGCAGGGCCTGTAGGTAGCAATCCAATACAAGGCACTCCAGTATTTGCTGGAGAGCAGCCTGATCTCTTAGAAGCCGCCTTGTGGCAATGCGAATTAACTTGTACATTTGGGACCTAGGGGACTCAGGTGGCAGGAAGGTCTACTCATGGTACTTTTGGGTGTATACCTGAGGGCTAAGAGCACATTTGCTCAGGATTTTAGTCTTCAGTCTCTTGTAATCTACAGCAGTAACATTGTCCAGGTCCAGAGAGGCTCTTTGGGCTGGGCCAGTTAAAAAGGGGGCAATTAGTCCTTGCCCAATGCGTGTTGGGCCACTGCTCCTGTATTGCACTCCTTTCAAAGACCTGTAGGTAGGCCTCCACATCATCAGCCTCTTTCATTTCTGAGAGGCACCAGCTGGGTGTCCCCATTCTCGCTGGAGGATCTCCGTGACCTGGCCGTGCCAGGTTGGCCAGGGCCTGGATTTCACCCTGGAGAAGGTTATTCCCATGCTGATGTTCCTCCAAGAGAGCCTTGGTTTGGTGTAACTGTGTGAGTGAGGCCTCCACCAGTTGCTGTAGCATGGCCTCCATGGTTTACTCAGTAATAGAAAAAAACAGTCAAAAAACATCTGTCAGTTAAAATTTGTGTGGCAGCAGTAACCCTAGATGACCATCAGGGGATTCTCTGCCCACATTCCCCACCATCTGTAACAAATCACCATGGGGAATGGGTGTTTCTTGTGGTGCAGTGGTTAAAATTGAACTGGAAACCCAAAGGGAAGGTTTTATTTTACCAAAAGAAAACAAGAATCATCCAAAAATATAGACACTGATTTTAAAGTAACAAAAATATTTCTTCTTAGCGAAACCAAAAACCTTCTCTCTCTCTCTCTCTCTCTCTCTTGCTCTCTCTCTCTCTCTCTCTCTCTCTCTCTCTCTCTCTCTCTCTAACCAGTCCTAGAGTCCACATTGGTTCTCAGCTGTCTTCAGGCTGCTTTGCATGTGGTGTCCTCACCATCTCAGCTTTTTCTTAAAAGGCTACCTGGGAGGCTTTATATAGGCCTGGGAGAGGCAACCACTTAATGGTAAATAGACTGGATTTATATAGCACTTTTCTAGTCTACCCACCACTCAAAGCTCTTTACAGTATATGCCTCATAATCACCTATTCACACACACATTCATACACTGATGGTGGAGGCTGCCATGCAAGGCGCCGAACTGCTCGTCACGAGCAGCTAGGGGTTCAGTGTCTTGCTCAAGGACACTTTAGCGCACATTCTGGAGGAGCCGGGGATCGAACCAGCGACCTTCCAATTACTAGACCACCCACTCTACATCCTGAGTCATGGTGCCCCCAACCCCAACCACTTGCAGGTGTGCAGACTTGAGTACCCACGGGTGTGATCAGGTCGGGCATGGAGAGGACCCAGCAGATCAGGGCTTTGCGTTCATCTCCTGGTCACATAGAGTCCCTCGACTGTGACATGGCTCCATATGTCACAGTTCCTAATCAGTGGATTTTCTATGTAGCGGCTAACTAATCATAGTAATAGAAATGCCAGAGACAATAAATGGCTTTATGCCACTAATCATCATTTGGTTGTCAGTGTTTTGGTAATAAATGGGCCTTCAAGTTGATGCTGTACAGCTCCTTGCATTTGGAAAAAATAGTTTTTGTAGAGTTTGGTTAAGACACTATAGATTTGCAGTTAACAGCCATGATATCACAGAATACCTATACATGAATGAGAGGGAGGACAGTGGAATGGTGAGGATGCAAGGAGTAGAGGTGATGAAGGTGGGTGAGTTTAAATACTTGGGGTCAACTGTCCAAAGTAACAGGGAGTGCAGAAGAGAGGGGAAGAAGAGTGCAGGCAGGGTGGAGTGGGTGGAGAAGAGTGTCAGGAGTGATTTGTGACAGAAGGGTACCAGCAAGAGTTAAAGGGAAGGTTTACAAGGTGGTTGTGAGACCAGCTATGTTGTATGGTTTGGAGACAGTGGTACTGATAAAAAGCACTGATGAAAAGACAGGAGGTGGAGGTGGCAGAGATGAAGATGATAAGATTTTAATTGGGAGTGATGAAGAAGGACAGGATTAGGAACGAGTATATTAGAGGGACAGCTCAGGTTGGACGGTTTGGAGACAAAGCAAGAGAGACAAGATTGAGATGGTTTGGACATGTGTGGAGGAGAGACGCTGGGTATATTGTGAAAAGGATGCTGAATATGGAGCTGCCAGGGAAGAGGAGGTTTGTGGATGTGGTGAGGGAGGACATGCAGGTGGCTGGTGTGACAGAGGAAGATGCAGAGGACAGGAAGAAGTGGAAATGGATGATCCACTTTGGTGGATCATCCATTTCCACGGAGCAGCCAGAAGTAGTAGTAGTAGTAGTGGTAGTAGTAGTAGTAGTAGTTAGCTTCATAGACGTTTACAGTAAGTAATTGTTCACAAAGCATTACTCCCTATTACACATTCTCTTGTGATTCTACAAATCACATACTGATTTGTGGAAGGTGAAATCCACAGTAGTCTCAGTAGTAATAGGAGCACTAGGGGCTGTGACCCCCAAACCGACCCCTAACGGGAGCAGCCAAAAGTAGTAGTAGTAGTATTAGTACTAGTACTAGTGAAGATATCACACCACTTTCAACATAACTAATAGTTCTTTTAATTTTATAAGGTGCACTTTGGGGGGCTTTTGTGGTGGTTAATAAGTTGTGCAGTCTCTTGTTGAACTCTCCTCCTCTGAACTCTACCTCTGTTAACGACGGGCGTTGCTAAACATCGGAACACAAAGAGCCATGGACATCATTAGCTCTGAAAATGACTCCAAAGAGGATAAATATGAGTGTCATCACCAGCCAGTCAGACTAGCTTGGTCTAGTCAGAAAGGCACGAACTGATGAAGCCTCTTGGATGAGAGGCGAAACGTCTTCACGGATATATACCAAGTCTAGTTGCACTCGATTCAGTTCCTGTGGATAAGCAGGACCTGGATGAATGAGAACATTCACAGACGTCTTGTTGAACTCATTCAGGGTAATATAAATGCCCCACACTCCTTGCAGGCTTTCTGGTAGTTCAGAGGGAGGAAAGTGGACGTACAGTATCGGTTGAGTCGTGCTGAGGTGGAACACACCTCATAGGTAAAAGCACTTGCTGGTTTCATCGTTCCCAGGTAATAAGCAAACAATATGTATGACATCAGAGTTAAATAAAGGTGGAAGTTGGACACACAGCCTGGCGTGTGCATGAGTAGGTGGCCGTACCGTAAAAATAAATAAATAAATAAAAGCAAAATAATAAAAAAGACGTGAATTAAAGATAAAAACGTTTTTGCACAAAACCCAGCCATCGGGATTTGTGCAAATCTTCCTCTGTTGTGTATAATGGATATGATTTCTTCAGGTATGTCGCACACATCACTCAAATTAGTACATGTTTGGGCCCCACATGCAAGGGCTTCTACCATTCCTGTAACCGTGACCTTCCAGCTTTCAGTCCAACAAGGAGAAGAAGCGATGTTGTCTGTTTTCAGTCCAAAATGGAGAAGAAGACCAACATGGAGAAGAAATGATGTTGTGTGCTTTCAGTCGAACATGTAGAAGAAGTCCAAAATGGAGTAGAAGGGATGTTGTGTGCTTTCAGTCCAACATGGAGAAGAAATGATGTTGTGTGCTTTCAGTACAACATGGAGAAGAAATGACGTTGTGTGCTTTTAGTCGAACATGTAGAAGTCCAAAATGGAGAAGGGATGTTGTGTGCTTTCAGTCCAACATGTAGAAGAAGTCTAAAATGGAGAAGTGATGTTGTGTGCTTTGAGTCCAACATGGAGAAGAAGTGATGTTGTGTGCTTTCAGTCCGACATGGAGAAGAAGTGATGTTGTGTGCTTTCAGTCCGACATGGAGAAGAAGGGATGTTGTGTGCTTTCGGTCGAACATGTAGAAGAAGCCAACATGGAGAAGAAGTTATGTTGTGTGCTTTCAGTCCAACAAAGAGAAGAAGGGATGTTGTGTGCTTTCAGTCCAACTTGGAGAAGAAATTATGTTGTGTGCCTTCAGTTTGACATGGAGAAGAAGGGATGTTTTGTGCTTTCAGTCCGACATGGAGAAGAAGTGATGTTGTGTGCTTTCAGTCCGACATTGAGAAGAAGTTATGTTGTGTGCTTTCAGTCCAACAAAGAGAAGAAGGGATGTTGTGTGCTTTCAGTCCAACTTGGAGAAGAAATTATGTTGTGTGCCTTCAATTTGACATGGAGAAGAAGGGATGTTTTGTGCTCTCAGTCCAACATGGAGAAGAAGGGATGTTTTGTGCTTTCAGTCTGACATGGAGAAGAAGGGATGTTGTGTGCTTTCGGTCCGAAATGGAGAAGTCGTCCAACATGGAGAAGTGATGTTGTGTGCTTCCAGTCCGACATGGAGAAGAAGGAATGTTGTGTGCTTTCTGTTCGACATGGAGAAGAAGTGATGTTGTGTACTTTCAGTCTGACATGGAGAAGAAGGGATGTTGTGTGCCCCCAGTTCGACATGGAGAAGAAGGGATGTTGTGTACTTTCAGTCCGACATGGAGAAGAAGTCCAAGTTGGAGAAGAAGGGATGTTTTGTGCTTTCGGTCCAACATGGAGACGAAGTCCAACATGGAGACGAAGTCCAACATGGAGAAAAGGTGATGTTGTGTATTTTCAGTCCAACATGGTGAAGAAGTCCAGCATGGAGAAGAAGTGATGTTGTGTATTTTCAGTCCAACATGGTGAAGAAGTCTGGCATGGAGAAGGAGGGATTTGTGTGCTTTCAGTCCAACATGGTGAAGAAGTACAACATGAAGAAAAAGGGATGTTGTGTGATTTCAGTCTGACACGGAGAAGAAGTCCTGGAGAAGTGATGTTGTGTGCCTTCAGTCCGACATGAAGAAGAAGGGATGTTGTGTACTTTCAGTCCAACATGGAGAAGAAGTCCAACATGGAGAAGTGATGTTGTGTGCTTCCAGTCCGACATGGAGAAGAAGGAATGTTGTGTGCTTTCTGTTCGACATGGAGAAGAAGTGATGTTGTGTACTTTCAGTCTGACATGGAGAAGAAGGGATGTTGTGTGCTCTCAGTTCGACATGGAGAAGAAGTGATGTTGTGTACTTTCAGTCTGACATGGAGAAGAAGGGATGTTGTGTGCTCTCAGTCCAACATGGAGAAGAAGGGATGTTGTGTACTTTCAGTCCAACATGGAGAAGAAGGGATGTTGTGTGCTTTCGGTCCAACATGGAGAAGAAGTCCAACATGGAGAAGTGATGTTGTGTGCTTCCAGTCCGACATGGAGAAGAAGGAATCTTGTGTGCTTTCTGTTCGACATGGAGAAGAAGTGATGTTGTGTACTTTCAGTCGGACATGGAGAAGAAGGGATGTTGTGTGCTCTCAGTTCGACATGGAGAAGAGGGGATGTTGTGCACTTTCAGTCCGACATGGAGAAGAAGTCCAAGTTGGAGAAGAAGGGATGTTTTGTGCTTTCGGTCCAACATGGAGACGAAGTCCAACATGGAGAAAAGGTGATGTTGTGTATTTTCAGTCCAACATGGTGAAGAAGTCTGGCATGGAGAAGAAGGGATGTTGTGTGCTTTCAGTCCAACATGGTGAAGAAGTCCAGCATGGAGAAGAAGTGATGTTGTGTATTTTCAGTCCAACATGGTGAAGAAGTCCAGCATGGAGAAGAAGTGATGTTGTGTATTTTCAGTCCAACATGGTGAAGAAGTCCAGCATGGAGAAGAAGTGATGTTGTGTATTTTCAGTCCAACAAGGAGAAGAAGTCCAGCATGGAGAAGAAGGGATGTTGTGTATTTTCAGTCCAACATGGTGAAGAAGTACAACATGAAGAAAAAGGGATGTTGTGTGATTTCAGTCTGACACGGAGAAGAAGTCCAACATGGAGTAGAAGTGATGTTGTGTTCTTCCAGTCTAACATGGAGAAGAAGGGATGTTGTGTGCTTTTAGTACAACATGGAGAAGAAGTCCATCATGGGGAAGAAGTGATGTTGTGTGCTTCCAGTCCAATATGGAGAAGAACGGATGTTGTGTGCTTTCAGTCCGCCATGGAGAAGAAGGGATGCTGTGTGTTTTCAGTCCAACACGGAGAAGAAGTCCAGCGTGGAGAAGAAGCGATGTTGTGTGCTTTCAGTCCAATAATGATAAGAAGGGATGCTGTGTGCTTTCAGTCCGACATGGAGAAGAAGGGATTTTGTGTGCTTGGGAATCCCTGAAGAACAAGAACAGTTCATTGTGATGCTACTGGATAAATACATGATTGCTACCTGCCATGCTGGATTATCCTTTCCCGTTGAAAAAGGGATGAGCTTTTCTTTATCAGTGTCAGGAATCAGGAACACTGTGGTTGTTTCTTTATTTATTTATTCATTCATTTGTTTGTTTGTTTATTAAAGTTTGTTTTATTTTGTATGGACTGTAGATAATGACATAACAGCAGTGCAACGCAAAGACAAAGACACATATCCAAAAATTACAAGAAAACACATACCAAGTAGCACATAAATCCAAACTAGCACATAAATCCAAGCTAAAAAAAATCGCTGTCCAGGAAAACGAACGGCAGCCAGGATGACTGTCAGAACTGCCGGTCTGCATGGGCTAGCAGTTAGCTTAGCCTGCTCCACTTCTGCATCCTGTCAGACCGCCCTCCGTGCTTCCTCCTCAGGCGCAGCTCCAGGCAGGGGTTGTGGTCCTTGGGCCCACAGGACACAGCAGACCAAGCTCCAGACACCCCCGACACCTCTCTGCATTCCACACGACGACACCAAAAACACCACAGCCAATGCCAGGTGAGGCTGCTGCCAGACTGCCCCCGGTGCCACTGGAACTGCCAGCCTGCATGGGCCAGCAGCTAGCTTAGCGCCCACTTCCGCATCCTGCTAGACCGCCCTCAGGTGTCACCTCCTTGTTTGCAGCTGCAGGCAGGGCCGTGGTCCTTGGGCCCACAGGACGCAGCAGACCAATCTCTCCCAGCCGATCCAGTGCCAGCTGTCCCAGACATCAAACGAAGACAAAACCCAAACGCAGACATGGACAAAGTCACTGCATAGACAGTAATGAGTGAGGCTACCGCAAACGGGAACTTGTGCCGCCATCTTTCTACACCGGAAACGGAAATTCCTCTACTGTTACAGTGAGACGATTGGCGTCTGTGGGAAGACACCTGATTATTACTCCACCATTACTTAACCCTAACGTTGGACAAAATTGCGGAAGCCCCATAATTCCTTTTGACCGTCATAATTTTCTGTCAGTCTGATGGGCTGTAAAACAGATAAACGAGTGAGGTGATCTTTAAATCATGTAAAGTGACTCCATGTAACTCCGCAGTTCAAGACACGTGCTCTGTGTTGGAAACGCCCTGCGCTTCTCCCCCATTGTTTGTGTATTTGTTTCCCATCTTGTTGTGTTTTTTTCTTGTGTGGTTGTGCACCAGAGACACACATGAGGGTGGCGTTTCAGGGTTTCACACTGACTGATTCTTTCCATGCTGTGTTTGTTGACAGGGGGATAAAGAAGCAGATCTGGGCCTGCCCTTCTCGCCTCTGTGTGACCGCAAGTCCACCATGGTGGCCCAGTCACAGATAGGTAACGCGGACAGCAGCAGCACTTCATCTGCAGCATCCACGTTGTTTTTACAGCAGTCTGAACCCGGGACATGAGACATGTGTCAGAGTCATAACACAGATGTGTGTTAACATACCAGGGGCTCTGCAGGTGCTGCATCAGTGGGACATGGAGGGTCACCAGGGAGGAACATGTAAAGTAAACATCCTGGGGTGGGGAGGTATTTCTTATTGTAGCCAGACACACACTTGACTAAGGCACTTTAAGAGGGATTTAGTGGTGTTATGGTTGCCTTGCCCCTGTCTGGGGTAACCCCCTCCCCCAATTGTATCCGGTCAATTACCCCACTCTTCCGAGCCATCCCAGTCACTGCTCCACCCCCTCTGCCGATCCGGGGAGGTCTGCAGACTACCACATGCCTCCTCCGATACATGTGGAGTCACCAGCCGCTTCTTTTCACCTGACAGTGAGGAGTTTCACCAGGGAGACGTAGCATGTGGGAGGATCACGCTATTCCCCCCAGTCCCCCTCCCCCTGAACAGGCGCCCCGGCCGACCAGAGGAGGTGCTAGTGCAGACTCATATCTGGCTTCCCACCACAGACATGGCCAATGGTGTCTGTAGGGACGCCCAACCAAGCCGGAGGTAACACGGGGATTGGAACAGCTGATCCCTGTGTTGGTAGGCAACAGAATAGACCGCCACAGCATCTGGATGCCCCCTGTCTGGGGTAGCTTACTGATACAGCTTTAGGAAAGTCATCAGCACAGCAGGCAGGTGACTGTAGAATGGCAGCGCGTGTCAGTGTTTGTGTCTGTGGCTGTTTCCACCAGGCTTCATCGACTTCATAGTGGAGCCCACCTTCACCGTGCTGACGGACATGACAGAGAAGATTGTCACGCCGCTCATCGATGAGGCGTCACACTCCGGGCTGGCTGGCTTCAGACGCTCCAGGTAACACGCACACAAAAACATCGGTACACAAAAGAGCCACTCATATCTATGGCTCTGTTAGCGACGGGCGTTGGTAAACATCGGGACACAAAGAGCCATGGACATCTATAGCTCTGACAACAACTCCTAGAGGATAAATACTGAGTCTCATCAGCAGCCAGTCAGACTAGCTTGGTCTTGTCAGAAAGGCACAAACTGAGGAAGCCTCTTGGATGAGAGGCGAAAAGTCTTCACGGATATATACCAAGTCCACTTGCACTTGATTCAACTCCTTTGGATAACCATGACCTGGATGAATGAGAACATTCACACACACACACACACACACACACACACATAGGTGTGCATATACATGCACATAGAGAACTGCACAATTAATCCTCCTATCACAGTGTTGCTCAGATAACACCAACACATTATTGTGGGTTGCAGACTCACACACAGACACAATCACTTCTCCCGCCCACAAACATTAGATGTGGCTGTCGACAGAGAAGTGGCTCTTCTTGTCAGTCATACAGGACAGCTGTGTGCATTTCTCCTCATGCACATATATTTCATATGTAGTCTCACATGCCAGCCTGGATGATGGCATCTCTTCAAGAAGTACTTTATGACCAGCGAGCTGTTTCAGAAGACACGAGATGGGACAGCCAAGGTTCACAGCAAATGACTCCAACTCACGGAAAAACACTGTTCGAAGCAAAGCTTATTTTGAAAGAGAATTTAAGATCTCACATATTTTAAGGCGACTGGCATCCAAATATTGTCAGTTATAAACGACACGTCTTTCATTCTGTGTGGACGTCAGTGGCAAAACTGTAACCTAAGTTAGACACCCCCTTTAGAAAGGATTTCCAGAATGCACTGCAACATTTACAAGCAGAAGATGATGATATGGGAGGGGTCATCACTGGGCTGGTAGGGTCACATCTCCTCCCCATACTAAGCTTTGACTCCGAGCTTGAAGGATTTGTTTTGCTTATGAAAAAGGAGAATAAATGCATGATATGCCAGTGTAATAAAATACTTCCCCAGAGACTTGCAGACACTCCAGACTTGGGAACCTCAGAGTTGCATCTCTGCTCTTCGCAGATGATGTGGTTTTGTTGGCTTCATCAGAACGCGACCTCCAGCGCACACTGAGGCAGTTTGCAGCTGGGTGTGAAATGGCTGGGATGAGAGTCAGCGCCTCCAACTCTGAGGCCATGGTGCTCTACCGGAAAATAGTGGATTGCTCCCTCCCGGTTGGGGATGAGTTGTTGGCTCAAGTGAAGGAGTTCAAGTATCTCGGGGTCTTGATCACGAGTGAGGGTAGGATGGAGCGGGAGTTTGAAAGGTGGATTGGTGCAGCATCAGCAGAAATGTGGACATTGTATCAGACCATTGTGGTGAAGAGGGAGCTGAGCCAGAAGGCAACGCTCTCAGTTTACCAGTCAGTGTTCATTCCAACCCTCACCTATGGTCATGAGCTTTGGGTAGTGACCGAAAGGGTGAGATCGCGGATACAAGCGGCTGAAATTAGTTTCCTCCGTGGGGTGTCTGGGCTCAGCCTTAGAGATAGGGTGAGTTGCTGCTCCTTTGCGTCAAAAGGAGCCAGTTGAGGTGGTTCGGGCATCTGATTAGGATGCATCCTGGGTGCCTTCCTTTGGAGGTTTTCCAGGCACATCCAACTGGAAGGGGACCCCGGGGTAGACCCAGGACTCACTGGAGGGACTGCATGTCCATTTTGGCCTGGGAACGCCTTGGGATCTCCCAGGAGGAGCTGGAGGGCGTTGCTGGGGAGAGGGACATCTGGAGTGCCCTATACTTAGCTTGGTGCCACCACGACCCGACCCCGAAGAAGCGGCTGATGATGAGATGAGATGAGACTGGCAGAGACATCTTGCCAAAAAGGAAACAGAAACGGATCCTCCCAATATGTCATCTCTCTACCTGGATGTATCATGAGGAGCAGGATAAGGACCTGGATAACAGCATCCACAGACGTAGAGGAACCAGTGTTGTGGTTACACCGCCCCGAGCTGCCTCCCCGGCACGTTCAAGCCACTCCCCCAGCTCGGACGTGCCGGAAACCTCCGAGAGCTCGGCTCGCGCTCTGAGGAGACGAGCGCTGCACTGCACCAGGTGTTTGCCATCATCCATCAGGCGCACCTGCGGCCATCAGGCAGCCCTCTACAAGAAGTCTTCCAGAACACCACTCCGTGCTTAGACGTACTGAACCCTGCGACTCTCCCTCCGCGACTTCCACGGCTCCCCGCGTCTCCCTCGTCCCCAGCGACCTTCACGTTTTTCCCCGGACCTCTCCAGCGATCTCCCCCCGTGTCCCTCTACCTGGACCCCTCCTTTCGGACTTGACTTCCTGGATCTCGGGCCCGGACTTCCTCGGACAACCCCTTTTGGATCACAGACTGGACTTGCTTGCCAGGTGCACGCACATTATTCACCACCTCCTTGACATTTACATATCGCACCACGCATAGGCTAAAAACACACATAGTCATATACGCAAACCACTGGACACCACACACAGTTTATTCACACATCCCACTAACAGAACGTTTTGGCACCATACATTCCCCCCACTCTATTCCATTTATTATTTGGTGGCAGTATTTTTTATCTCTCCTCCTTGTTATTCCCCTCCCCCAATAAAACCGCCTTTTGGATTTTGAACTGTCATCCTGTGTCTGTCTGCCTTGGGTTTCGCCACACGGGTCAGGTTCTGGTGCGTGAGCATAACCAGCGTGTTCTTGTCAATGTCTTTCCTCACAAGACTTGTTTTACTATCTTCATGCAGTAGATCACTGCTCATCACCACCCAAAACACACAACATAGATACATGATAGTAAAATAAATAATCATACAAACGTATGCACATTGTGACTTAGTTTGCGTCCTCTGCTGACACAGATTATGAAAACACATTTTGCATGAATCTGTTCTTTTATGGGACCCGTTCTAAAATTAAAATATATATATACACTACCGTTCAAAAGTTTGGGATCACCCAAACAATTTTGTGTTTTCCATGAAAAGTCACACTTATTCACCACCATATGTTGTGAAATGAATAGAAAATAGAGTCAAGACATTGACAAGGTTAGAAATAATGATTTGTATTTGAAATAAGATTTTTTTTACATCAAACTTTGCTTTCGTCAAAGAATCCTCCATTTGCAGCAATTACAGCATTGCAGACCTTTGGCATTCTAGCTGTTAATTTGTTGAGGTAATCTGGAGAAATTGCACCCCACGCTTCCAGAAGCAGCTCCCACAAGTTGGATTGGTTGGATGGGCACTTCTTTGAGCAGATTGAGTTTCTGGAGCATCACATTTGTGGGGTCAATTAAACGCTCAAAATGGCCAGAAAAAGAGAACTTTCATCTGAAACTCGACAGTCTATTCTTGTTCTTAGAAATGAAGGCTATTCCATGCGAGAAATTGCTAAGAAATTGAAGATTTCCTACACCGGTGTGTACTACTCCCTTCAGAGGACAGCACAAACAGGCTCTAACCAGAGTAGAAAAAGAAGTGGGAGGCCGCGTTGCACAACTGAGCAAGAAGATAAGTACATTAGAGTCTCTAGTTTGAGAAACAGACGCCTCACAGGTCCCCAACTGGCATCTTCATTAAATAGTACCTGTTAGAGCCTGTTTGTGCTGTCCTCTGAAGGGAGTAGTACACACCGGTGTAGGAAATCTTCAATTTCTTAGCAATTTCTCGCATGGAATAGCCTTCATTTCTAAGAACAAGAATAGACTGTCGAGTTTCAGATGAAAGTTCTCTTTTTCTGGCCATTTTGAGCATTTAATTGACCCCACAAATGTGATGCTCCAGAAACTCAATCTGCTCAAAGAATTGCCCATCCAACCAATCCAACTTGTGGGAGCTGCTTCTGGAAGCGTGGGGTGCAATTTCTCCAGATTACCTCAACAAATTAACAGCTAGAATGCCAAAGGTCTGCAATGCTGTAATTGCTGCAAATGGAGGATTCTTTGACGAAAGCAAAGTTTGATGTAAAAAAAATCTTATTTCAAATACAAATCATTATTTCTAACCTTGTCAATGTCTTGACTCTATTTTCTATTCATTTCACAACATATGGTGGTGAATAAGTGTGACTTTTCATGGAAAACACGAAATTGTTTGGGTGATCCCAAACTTTTGAACGGTAGTGTATATATCAATATGAAACACATCAAGCCTGAATGAGTGCACCTGTTTATGTAACACGTCTAAATCAAATGGAATTATTATCTCTTGTTGGTGAGTAATGTCTCAAATGGCACAAAAGACTCAGACATAAAAGCACATGACCCAGTATGCTAACTGTTGGTGTTAGTGATGAAGTGTCACAGCTGTCGGGCGTCATCATCTGTCCAGGCTGTTGCAGGAGGGATTATGGGACACCTGGACCGGAGAGATCCAATTCTGGTTTATTATAGATTGTCATTGCTTCTTATCAACACATCTGCAACCCAAATCCTGACTACATCCACATGTCAGTCAGAGCTGCCAGGACTTCATAGATCCTCAAGCTGGACCAGCAGCAGGTTGTCCTTTAGCAAATGGTCTCATAGGGAATGCATAAGACCCCCCCCCCATGCGATTTTTTTGAAAGCCATCTTTTTGTTTCTGAATGGCAGTTTGTTCACGACACTGTGTGCATGTACGAGAGAGAAAGCCCTCGCTCTGGAATATATATACCTCTGGACTAGTATGTACCTCTGGACTATATAACTCTGGACTATATACCTCTGGACTATCTGTGAATGTTCTCATTCATCCAGGTCATGGTTATCCAAAGGAATTGAAGCGAGTGCAACTGGACTTGGTGTATATCCGTGAAGACGTTTCACCTCTCATCCGAAGCCTCTTGGATGAGAGGCGAAACGTCTTCACGGATATACACCAAGTCCAGTTGCACTCGCTTCAATTCCTTTGGATACCTCTGGACTATATACGTCTGTGTTCGCCAATCTCTGGAGTAACCACGTTGTAGATCTTCACATGTTCTTCTTGGTCATGTGTGAAATCTTCATTATTTAGGGGCTGCTCTATGGCCTACAGAGATAACACCCATGGTATCATAGCCTAGTAGCCACTGATGCTGGTTGGAAGTTTGAAGCTTAGCTTTGTAAAGGCTAGCAGCGGGTTAAGTTGGTTAGCCAGTGAGCAGCCATGTTACGTACCATGTGACCACCTGTAAACCTTTCCCCTTGTGTTTTCCGCTGGGCCGGGTGGCATATCTAATATAGCTTTAGCAAGGAACCTGCCAACCCTCGTTTTAGTGCTCAGTACTGTCATGTTCAGCTAAGAAAGACCCTGATGACCACATTCACTTAATTAATTATTTGATCAATTATTTTTCATAGAAATGTACCACACAGGTACATTTTTCCCGCTTCCGCTGGGGGAAGATGGTGGCGCGAATTCATGTTTGCGACCCAGTACCGTCCATGCAGTGTCTTTGTCCATGTCTGCATCTAAGTTTTGTCTTCGTTTGATGGCTGGGAGAACTTGGTCTGCTGTGTCTTGGGGGCCCAGGGACAACAGCCCTGCCTGGAGCTGCGACCGAGGAGGTAACACCGGGGGTGGTCTGACAGGAGGCGGAAACGGGGCAGGCTAAGCTAACTGCTAGCCCATGCAGACCGGCAGTTCCGACAGTCATCATCATGGCTGGCGCTTGTTCTCCTGGACAGTTTTTTTTTTTTTTTGGAATTGTGTTGCAAATTTACTGAGTGGACTATGTTGTTGATGGTTTGTCTTTTTATTTTTCATTATTTATTTAGTTATGTAGTTATTTTGGTCTCTGGTTTTGTGTGTTTTTGGTGGTGTCGTTTTTGGGAGGTTTTGGATGTGTGTGTGTGTTTTTTTTCCTTTTGTGTTGCACTGCTGTAGGGTACGAGAAACAAAATGTCGTCTCTTTTGTGTGAATGAGATGACAAGGATATTCCCCAGTTCCTGATTGCTGAAAGCCAGTGTTGGGTGTCACAATGCGACACCTGGTCTTTGTTTGGATCATTGCTCTGTCGGTCCAAAATGAAAGAGAGAAAATGAAACGCACTTTGCAAAGTGTCCTGTAGTTACATGCTGGTTACATGCATGTTGATAGTAGCACTTCTCCAGCAGATATTAACACATGTGTGTCTGTGTTTGGTTGTCCTCTAGCCTGAACAGTATTGGGGGCAGTGAGGGAAAACGGTCCAGCGTGAAGAGCAGCGGCTCCGAGGCCAGTGGGGCCCTCAACTGTTCCCTGCACACGGTGGACTTTAAATGCTTCAAGGCCACCTGGAACGAAGAGGTGGTGAAAAACAGAGAGAAGTGGAAAGCTCAGGCGGGCAAAGGTATCCCACCACACACACACACACACACACTGCATGGAGGTAGTTCGCATTGCGGCAGTTCTGCTCCAACACTTTACAGGATCCACATCAGTGAGACCTGATGAAGGTTCTGGGACGGACAACGATGAACTAAAAAGTTTCAAACAGCTGTGACAGTTTGCCTTGGAAAGTTTAAACATAATGAAATCATACACCTTGATGAGGTCAGTAGGATGAGTGAGATGATTTTAATTTAATTTTGGGGCAAGCAAAGATAATAAAGTGAACAGGTAAAGCAGACAGGTAAAGATAATAAAGTAAACAAGTAAAGCAGACAGGTAAAGATAATAATGTAAAGTAAAGCAGACAGGTATAGATAATGAAGCAAACAAGTAAAGCAGACAGGTATAGATAATGAAGCAAACAAGTAAAGCAGACGGGTATAGATAATAAAGTAAACAAGTAAAGCAGACAGCTAAATATAATAAAGTAAACAAGTAAAGCAGACAGGTATAGATAATAAAGTAAACAAGTAAAGCAGACAGCTAAATATAATAAAGTAAACAAGTAAAGCAGGCAGCTAAATATAATAAAGTAAACAAGTAAAGCAGACAGGTAAAGATAATAAAGTAAACAAGTAAAAGAGACAGGTAAATATAATGAAGCAAACAAGTAAAGCAGACGGGTAAAGATAATAAAGTAAACAAGTAAAGCTAATAAAGTAATCAAGTAAAGCAGACAGGTAAAGATAAAGTAAACAAGTAAAGCAGACAGTTAAAGATAATAAAGTAAACAAGTAAAACAGACAGGTAAAGATGATAAAGTAAACAAGTAAAGCTAATAAAGTAAACAAGTAAAGCAGACAGGTAAAGATGATAAAGTAAACAAGTAAAGTTAATACAGTAATCAAGTAAAGCAGACAGGTATAGATAAAGTAAACAAAGCAGACAGGTAAAGATAATAAAGTAAACAAGTAAAGCAGACAGGTATAGATAATGAAGCAAACAAGTAAAGCAGACAGGTATAGATAATAAAGTAAACAAGTAAAGCAGGCAGATAAAGATAAAGTAAACAAGTAAAGCAGACAGGTAAAGATAATAAAGTAAACAAGTAAAGCAGACAGCTAATATAATAAAGTAAACAATTAAAACAGACAGGTATAGATAATGAAGCAAACAATTAAAACAGACAGGTATAGATAATGAAGCAAACAAGTAAAGCAGGCAGATAAAGATAATAAAGTAAACAAGTAAAGCAGACAGGTATAGATAAAGTAAACAAGTAAAGCAGACAGGTAAAGATAATAAAGTAAACAAGTAAAGCAGACAGGTATAGATAATGAAGCAAACAAGTAAAGCAGACAGGTATAGATAATAAAGTAAACAAGTAAAGCAGACAGCTAAATATAATAAAGTAAACAAGTAAAGCAGACAGGTAAAGATAATAAAGTAAACAAGTAAAGCAGACAGGTAAAGATAATGAAGCAAACAAGTAAAGCAGACAGGTAAAGATAATAAAGTAAACAAGTAAAGCAGACAGGTATAGATAATAAAGTAAACAAGTAAAGCAGGCAGATAAAGATAAAGTAAACAAGTAAAGCAGACAGGTAAAGATGATAAAGTAAACAAGTAAAGTTAATACAGTAATCAAGTAAAGCAGACAGGTATAGATAAAGTAAACAAGTAAAGCAGACAGGTAAAGATAATAAAGTAAACAAGTAAAGCAGACAGGTAAAGATAATGAAGCAAACAAGTAAAGCAGACAGGTATAGATAATACAGTAAACAAGTAAAGCAGGCAGATAAAGTAAACAAGTAAAGCAGACAGGTAAAGATAATAAAGTAAACAAGTAAAGCAGACAGCTAAATATAATAAAGTAAACAATTAAAACAGACAGGTATAGATAATAAAGTAAACAAGTAAAGCAGACAGGTAAAAATAATAAAGTAAACAATTAAAACAGACAGGTATAGATAATAAAGTAAACAAGTAAAGCAGGCAGATAAAGATAATAAAGTAAAGTAAACAGCTAAAGCAGACAGGTAAAGCTAATGAAGTAAACAAGTAAAGCAGACAGGTAAATATAAAATAGTAAACAAGTAAAGCAGACAGGTAAAGATAATAAAGTAAACCAACAAAGCAGACAGGTAAAGATAATAAAGTAAACAATTAAAACAGACAGGTAAAGATAATACAGTAAACAGGTAAAGCAGACAGGTAAAGATAATAAAGTAAACAAACAAAGCAGACAGGTAAATATAATGAAGCAAACAAGTAAAGCAGACAGGTAAAGATAATAAAGTAAACAAGTAAAGCAGACAGCTAAATATAATAAAGTAAACAATTAAAACAGACAGGTATAGATAATGAAGCAAACAAGTAAAGCAGGCAGATAAAGATAATAAAGTAAACAAGTAAAGCAGACAGGTATAAAGTAAACAAGTAAAGCAGACAGGTAAAGATAATAAAGTAAACAAGTAAAAGAGACAGGTAAATATAATGAAGCAAACAAGTAAAGCAGACAGGTAAAGATAATAAAGTAAACAAGTAAAGCAGACAGGTAAATATAATAAAGTAAACAAGTAAAGATAATAAAGTAATCAAGTAAAGCAGACAGGTAAAGATAAAGTAAACAAGTAAAGCAGACGGTTAAAGATAAAGTAAACAAGTAAACCAGACAGGTAAAGATGATAAAGTAAACAAGTAACGTTAATACAGTAATCAAGTAAAGCGGACAGGTATAGATAAAGTAAACAAGTAAAGCAGACAGGTAAAGATAATAAAGTAAACAAGTAAAGCAGACAGGTAAAGATAATAAAGTAAACAAGTAAAGCAGGCAGATAAAGATAATAAAGTAAACAAGTAAAGCAGACAGGTATAGATAAAGTAAACAAGTAAAGCAGACAGGTAAAGATAATAAAGTAAACAAGTAAAGCAGACAGGTATAGATAATGAAGCAAACAAGTAAAGCAGACAGGTAAAGATAATGAAGCAAACAAGTCAAGCAGACAGGTATAGATAATACAGTAAACAAGTAAAGCAGGCAGATAAAGTAAACAAGTAAAGCAGACAGGTAAAGATAATAAAGTAAACAAGTAAAGCAGACAGGTAAAGATAATGAAGCAAACAAGTAAAGCAGACAGGTAAAGATAATAAAGTAAACAAGTAAAGCATGCAGGTATAGATAAAGTAAACAAGTAAAGCAGACAGGTAAAGATAATAAAGTAAACAAGTAAAGCAGACAGGTATAGATAATGAAGCAAACAAGCAAAGCAGACAGGTATAGATAATAAAGTAAACAAGTAAAGCAGACAGCTAAATATAATAAAGTAAACAAGTAAAGCAGACAGGTAAAGATAATAAAGTAAACAAGTAAAAGAGACAGGTAAATATAATGAAGCAAACAAGTAAAGCAGACAGGTAAAGATAATAAAGTAAACAAGTAAAGCAGACAGGTAAATATAATAAAGTGAACAAGTAAAGATAATAAAGTAATTAAGTAAAGCAGACAGTTAAAGATAAAGTAAACAGGTACTGCATACAGGTAAAGATGATAAAGTAAACAAGTAAAGCTAATAAAGTAAACAAGTAAAGCAGACAGGTAAAGATGATAAAGTAAACAAGTAACGTTAATACAGTAATCAAGTAAAGCGGACAGGTATAGATAAAGTAAACAAGTAAAGCAGACAGGTAAAGATAATAAAGTAAACAAGTAAAGCAGACAGGTAAAGATAATGAAGCAAACAAGTAAAGCAGACAGGTAAAGATAATGAAGCAAACAAGTAAAGCAGACCGGTATAGATAATAAAGTAAACAAGTAAAGCAGGCATATAAAGATAAAGTAAACAAGTAAAGCAGACAGGTAAAGATGATAAAGTAAACAAGTAAAGCAGACAGGTATAGATAATGAAGCAAACAAGTAAAGCAGACAGGTAAAGATAATAAAGTAAACAAGTAAAGCAGACAGGTAAAGATAATGAAGCAAACAAGTAAAGCAGACAGGTATAGATAATACAGTAAACAAGTAAAGCAGACAGGTAAAGATAATAAAGTAAACAATTAAAACAGACAGGTACAGATAATAAAGTAAACAAGTAAAGCAGACAGATAAAGATAATAAAGTAAAGTAAACAGCTAAAGCAGACAGGTAAAGCTAATAAAGTAAACAAGTAAAGCAGACAGGTAAATATAATAAAGTAAACAAGTAAAGCAGACAGGTAAAGATAATAAAGTAAACAAGTAAAGCAGGCAGATAAAGATAATAAAGTAAAGTAAACAGCTAAAGCAGACAGGTAAAGCTAATAAAGTAAACAAGTAAAGCAGACAGGTAAATATAATAAAGTAAACAAACAAAGCAGACAGGTAAAGATAATAAAGTAAACAAGTAAAGCAGACAGGTAAAGCTAATAAAGTAAACAAGTAAAGCAGACAGGTAAATATAATAAAGTAAACAAGTAAAGCAGACAGGTAAAGATAATAAAGCAAACAAACAAAGCAGACAGGTAAAGATAATAAAGTAAACAATTAAAACAGACAGGTAAAGATAATAAAGTAAACAAGTAAAGCAGACAGGTAAAGATAATAAAGTAAACAAACAAAGCAGACAGGTAAAGATAATAAAGTAAACAAGTAAAGCAGACAGGTAAAGATTATAAAGTAAACAAACAAAGCAGACAGGTAAAGATAATAAAGTAAACAAACAAAGCAGACAGGTAAAGATAATAAAGTAAACAAACAAAGCAGACAGGTAAAGATAATAAAGTAAACAATTAAAACAGACAGGTATAGATAATAAAGTAAACAGATAAAGCAGGCAGATAAAGATAAAGTGAACAGGTAAAGCAGACAGGTAAAGATAATAAAGTAAACAAGTAAAGCAGACAGCTAAATATAATAAAGTAAACAAACAAAGCAGACAGGTAAAGATAATAAAGTAAACAAGTAAAGCAGGCAGATAAAGATAAAGTAAACAAGTAAAGCAGACAGGACAATCGGATACTTATGTTTGACTCAACACACATCTTTTTCACTTTTTATGGTTTTATTTACCATCTTTATGTAAGTGTGTGTGTGTGTGTTGTTGTATTTGTACACAAATGCACCAACACAAGTCAAGTCAATTTTATTTTGTGCAGAAAATAGATACAAGAGATCTAAAGATAAGCTAGTTAATATTATGAGATTTTTCCAGAAGGAACATTGTAACACAACATGAGAGGAAAACAAAGACCACATCAGGCACACCTGGAGAGTATTACATAGCTTTATTACAAATGGAACGACAAATACAAGTTACCCTCAGTATTTCATGAAAGGGCGTCCTGGTGGCGTGGTGGTCTATGCCGTTGCCCACCAACACGGGAAACACAGGTTCGAATCCCCATGTTACCTCCAGCTTGGTCAGGCATCCGTACAGTCACAATTGACCGTATCTGTGGGTGAGAAGCTGGATGGTGGTATATGTCCTGGTCCCTGCACTAGCACCTCCTCTGGTCTGTCGGGGTGCCTGTCCGGGGGGAGGGGGACTGGGGGGAATAGCGTGATCCTCCCACGTGCTACGTCCCCTTGGTGAAACTCCTCACTGTCAGGTGAAAAGAAGCGGCTGGTGACTCCACATGTATGGGAGGAGGCGTGTGGTAGTCTGCAGCCCTCCCCGGATCGGCAGAGGGGGTGGAGCAGCGACTGGAACGGCTTGGAAGTGTGGGGTAATTAGCCGGATACAATTGCAGAGAAGAAAAAAGGGGGGGGTGGGCAGGTGTTTGTTTGCATGTATGTGGCGTGCATGCATGCATCTGCCTCAACGTCACATAAATATGTTTGTGCATATGGACCCGAGATAACCGTGTATTTGAGACCTGAACCTTTCCTTTTTTTTTTCTCCTACCAGACATGGAGGAGAAAGCCAAGAGGGAGGAGGAGGAGGTGGCCAACCAGGACAAGACAGGGACACAAGAGGAAGACAAGGACAAGAGAGATGCACTGAATACGGAGGAGGGGAGCAAGACAGATGGGGAGGCGGAGAGGCAGGCGGATGAGGGTAACAACGAGCAGGTGGAGGAGCAACCGAAAGAGGAGGAAGGGGACAATGACCCTGGGGGGGCCGAGGGGTGCACGCTGGAACCAGGCCCGCAGCACAGCCCCAGCAGTGAGGCTGCGAGCAGGACGAGCACAGATACCAGCCAGCATAACGGTACGCAACCTGCATGTGTGTGTAGTTCCCCCTGCTGCCCAGGCAGGAACACCAAGAAGCATGTGTGTGTAGTTCCCCCTGCTGCCCAGGCAGGAACACCAAGAAGCATGTGTGTATTTCCCCTTCTGCCCAGGCAGGAACACCAAGATGCATGTGTGTATTTCCCCTTCTGCCTAGGCAGGAACACCAAGAAGCATGTGTGTGTAGTTCCCCCTGCTGCCTAGGCAGGAACACCAAGATGCATGTGTGTATTTCCCCTTCTGCCTAGGCAGGAACACCAAGAAGCATGTGTGTGTAGTCCCCTTGCTGCCTAGGCAGGAACACCAAGAAGCATGTGTGTGTAGTTCCCCCTGCTGCCCAGGCAGGAACACCAAGAAGCATGTGTGTATTCCCCCTGCTGCCTAGGCAGGAACACCAAGATGCATGTGTGTATTTCCCCTTGCTGCCTAGGCAGGAACACCAAGAAGCATGTGTGTGTAGTTCCCCCTGCTGCCCAGGCAGGAACACCAAGAAGCATGTGTGTATTTCCCCTTCTGCCTAGGCAGGAACACCAAGAAGCATGTGTGTAGTCCCCCTGCTGCCTAGGCAGGAACACCAAGAAGCATGTGTGTATTTCCCCTTCTGCCTAGGCAGGAACACCAAGATGCATGTGTGTGTAGTCCCCCTGCTGCCCAGGCAGGAACACCAAGATGCATGTGTGTGTAGTCCCCTTGCTGCCCAGGCAGGAACACCAAGATGCATGTGTGTACTTCCCCTGCTGCCCAGCCAGGAACACATACTTGGGAAAACTCTAAAACCAGTGATCTGGGTTGGCTTACATGCTAATCATTCAATACAAAGAATATATTAGTTAGCTTTTCAGCATCACACAAGTACATCATGACCTCTGACAATTGTAAATATATTTCATTTTTCGTAAATTTATTTTTTGTAAATACATTTTAATTTTTGTAAATATATTTTATTTTTTGCAAATATGTTTTATTTTTTGGTAAATATATTTTATAGATTTTCAAATTTTTTTATCCCACAATAATTCCAAAACATGTATGACTTCAAATCAACTACTCATCCCCCAGATACACAGTACTACTCATCACATGTATTAACAAACTGAAAACCCCATTCCCACGTCGACCATCCTACCCAGCCACACAGCCAGCCAGCCACCCACACAGCCAGCCAGCCAGCCAGCCAGCCACACAGCCACCTAGCCAGACAGGCACCCAGACAGGCACCCAGCGACCTAGCCAGCCACTCAGCCACCCAGCCAACCACCCAGCCACGGGATCACAGTTACAGAAAGGAAAACATAAGATAATCAAATAATTCTATTAATTATTCAAACAAAAGGAAAACAACAACAATATTATGAGAGGGGGGTGCTCATTACTGTAACAGGACAATTCATGGCTTCTACCCTACGTTCTACCCTACATTCTACCCTACGTTCTACCCTACATTCCCAAGGGGTTCCTTTAGAGAGTCACAGAAACCCAGAAAGGGCCTCCACATCTTAGCAAAGGTTCCAGATGACCCTGAGAGAGTGTATTTAATTTATCTAGATTTAAGAATGTGTATCTTTAACCTTGTACTTACATACGGCAGTGTACTTCTAGTGTTTTTTCTTACTTATGGTGGTGTACTTCTAGTACTTTTTCTTACATACAGTGGTGTACTTCTAGTGCGTTTCCTTACATACGATGGTGTACTTCTAGTACTTTTCCTTACATACAGTGGTGTACTACTAGTACTTTTCCTTACATACGGTGGTGTACTTCTAGTGATTTTCCTTACATACGGTGGTGTACTTCTAGTGATTTTCCTTACATACGGTGGTGTACTTCTGCAACAGCATTGTTTCTTATAGCAGTACATATGAGCTATGAACCCACAGCATTGTTTCTTATAGCAGTACATATGAGCTATGAACCCACAGCATTGTTTCCTATAGCAGTACATATGAACTATGAACCCACAGCATTGTTTCTTATAGCAGTACATATGAGCTATGAACCCACAGCATTGTTTCTTATAGCAGTACATATGAGCTATGAACCCACAGCATTGTTTCCTATAGCAGTACATATGAGCTATGAACCCACAACATTGTTTCTTATAGCAGTACATATGAGCTATGAACCCACAACATTGTTTCTTATAGCAGTACATATGAGCTATGAACCCACAGCATTGTTTCCTATAGCAGTACATATGAGCTATGAACCCACAACATTGTTTCTTATAGCAGTACATATGAGCTATGAACCCACAGCATTGTTTCCTATAGCAGTACATATGAACTATGAACCCACAACATTGTTTCTTATAGCAGTACATATGAGCTATGAACCCACAGCATTGTTTCTTATAGCAGTACATATGAGCTATGAACCCACAGCATTGTTTCCTATAGCAGTACATATGAGCTATGAACCCACAACATTGTTTCTTATAGCAGTACATATGAGCTATGAACCCACAACATTGTTTCTTATAGCAGTACATATGAGCTATGAACCCACAGCATTGTTTCCTATAGCAGTACATATGAGCTATGAACCCATAGCCGTTCATGTCGGGGAGACGTCACCAGGGTCAGTATGGGATCTGACACTGTCTACTTGTTTCGTATCAGAGTTTGGCTGAGTACAAAAATCCAATAACAAGTTACAGGTTTATATCTTGGAACTGTGAAGTACGGCAAACATGATATTAGCGTCCTCTCATGGAGAAAAATTGATATCTCAAGAACTTTAGTCAGTAAGCGTATTGATCAAACAGAAGGTGAATGTAGATCAGAACGTAAAACTAAGTCCTTGAAGTCTGGAACTAGAAGGAACCTGCAGTATCACGGCATCTCCATCTCAGAAGTAAAGACAGAAGTCAAGACAGACAGGGTTAAACAGCAGAAGTGAGGAACCTGTGCTTGGCTTTGGGCCCGTGGGGTTCTTGTAAGATCTTATTTGTGATGATAAAGTTTTATTTGGCTCTCAGGGAAAGTTGCCAAGGACTTGATGTCCCCTGTGAGTGACGATTCCAGTGAGACAGACCTCGTCTGATGGTAAACTAGGATTAAACCAGGACTCCTGTTCCTCTCATCCTGCAACTTGGACAGCTAGCACATGTTGATACAGGACAATGTTCAAGTGTCCCAGTTACAAAAGAAGTACGAGTCGTTCTCTCTCCCTAGAAAATTCAAAAGCCTTCATTATTTTGCTTAATGCCAAACCATAGTAAATATACATATTATATAATTTAAAAAAAAATAAAAGAATATATAAAAGCAATGCATTGCATTATATAAATATATATAGTAGCGAATTCGGGAGGCAGTCTGAGACCGTCGCCACAGCCGGGACGCGAAGCCGTGTCTCCCACTCCGCAAGTGACAACATTAACCAGTCGACTAAAGGGTCCGACCGTTTAGTCAATGACCAACGTGTCTACTTATCCATGCACGTTGCAATATCAACACGGATACAGGAAAAAAGATTTTAATGCATAGCAGTACAGGCCTGTTTCGTGCATCTCGCACTCATCAGCTGCTAAGTGCGAGACGCACGAAACAGGCCTGTACTGCTATGCAATAAAATCTTTTTTCCTGTATCCGTGTTGATATTCCGCTCCTTATTAGTCGAGCACTCAACACCATTGACGGTTTCAGGAAAAAAAACGATATATATATATATATATATATATATATATATATATATATATATATATAAAAAATTAAAAATAAACGAATATATAAAAGCAATGCATTGCAATGTACCGTACCAGCTGTGCTTTGGTGTGGTGCACTACAACAAACGTGTATTAGTTTGCAGTCCTTTAGCCAACATGATTTAGGCTTTGTGTTTTCTAGGAGAGAATGTCTTGGAGGTCTTTTCCTTCATATTTCTCATATTGTAAACCACCGTACAGCATCTCTCACCATAGAGAACTCAGACCAAGGCAGTTTTCTTGTCATTTATTCATATGGTCAATATGTTTTGGTTATTTCACACTCATTGACCCAAAACATGATCCAGAAGCCAAAGTATAACTGGATCATTGCAACGATATTTGATGCCTTAAAAAAAGGGTGCTGCTTTCTCAGCATTACCTGATGATATCACACGTGCTCTATCTCATGATGGCGCCAGCATCCATCGATAAATCCCTTTTCTACACCAAGGTTTTGCAGTATGAGCCGTCAGGAATTCTTGTGGCTCTCCTCCAACAACCTCCACTTCTTCCACTCACGCACAAAGCAGCCTTTCTCTCCCTCATCCCTCCTCTGTCGCTCTCCATTGAGTCCTTCCCTCCAGCAACCATGGTGACAGCTTTTCTCAGAGATCTTAATGCCCTGGCAGCCCTCCATCCTAACACATGACTTTTTGTGGTCCTCACTGGCCCTTTTCCGTATGCTCTCCCTCACATCACTGTGAACCCTGCATCTGTTTCAGTAACGATGGCAGAGTTCTGTATTAACTTCCCCTCTCACCACCATGCAGAGTTCTGTATTAACTTCCCCTCTCATTGTAGCACTGTAGATGTTGACAGTTGAGTAGGACCAGTTCTAGGTTCGTAGGAGCAGTTTATAATTAGCATCAAATGATTGTAGACCACAGACCAGGGAATAAAGTTTGAACTGCCGGCTTGTTTTTATATAAAGAATTGTAAACATAGACGGAGAAACATACACAATTACACAATAACACAATGAGAATGGATAAATTCCTTGAAACCTCTTGTTTTATGATTTAACCCTTATTAAACCACTATTTTGAGTTTCAGATATTTTAGTTCTAATTTAGCATCCTTTTAATTCCAATTTGAAGTTATCTCTTGTTTGAGTTGACAAATTATGTTAATTTGTTTTATGTTCTATTTTGTTCTATTAGGCCTTTAAGTTTCAGTTCTAATTTCCATTAACCTAAGTTACTTAACCAGTAAATCAGAATGCCAAAAGTAACACACAATTGCATTACCCCATGAACAGTATGAATGAGTAATAAACTCAGCCGATACAGGAATTAACAATACAATATCAGATCAACAATCAAAATCAATAATCAAGGTCCGCGGTGGCGTAGCGGTCTAAGCGTCGGCTTGGTGTCGATGCAGTTGCCCACTGGGGACTGGGGTTCGCGCCCCGGTCTCGTCAGATCCGACTATGGCCGGACTCGATGAAGCAGCAATCATTGGCAACGCTGTCTTCGGGAGGGGGGCGGAGTCGGCTTGTGTTCGTCATGTGAATGCGTCTCTGTGTGTGTCGGAAAAACAGTGGTTCGGCTTGGATTCGCCTTGTCACGAAAGTGGGGAGGCGCTTTCCTTCGAGACTGCCGGCCGGAGAGATGCAGTTGGCGAACGCATGCAATACGAGGGTGGGTGTTTGAATTAAAATAGGGATCAATTGGCCACTAAATTGGGAGAAAAAAGGGGAAAATCAGAAATAAATTTATAAAAAAAAAAAATCAATAATCAATGTAGGCTATAATCAGTCTTTTTTGGAAAGTCTGTTGTTGCTCCACTGAGTCCAACTGCGTTTTGCAGTAACCAACTTGAAATTTCAGTCCTACCACAATCCAGGTGCTCGAATCTGTAGGCTGCTGTCCTGAGAATGAGCTGTCTGCAGCCGCAGACAGACCACATGGATTCAGCAGGTCTCCTATACGTGGCTCGCCATCTTGTTTCCAGCTTGGGGTATGAAACACCAAGCGCGATCTTCCCAATCCAAAAAAAAACCTGGCCTGGATTATAACAGGCACATCACACATGCAAAGACATTAATTTACATATCTCTCAATAAAATAATCAAAAGAAAACAAGAGAAGTACCGATTGACATAGTCAATCTACCCACTGCTAAAAGGTGATGCAGTTTAATCTGCTATGCTAGTGGACGATGCTACTACAGCCTGGCTGCATGTAGCTAGCTGTGACGCAGTTTAATCTGCTATGCTAGTGGACGATGCTACTACAGCCTGGCTGCATGTAGCTAGCTGTGACGCAGTTTAATCTGCTATGCTAGTGGACGATGCTACTACAGCCTGGCTGCATGTAGCTAGCTGTGACGCAGGTCACTGTTCTGTGCTAATACACCATGCTGCCGCTGCTGCAGCCTAACTGGAAGTAGCTAGCTTATCAATTCGGTTTGCACAAAAGAAAAACACATTCTGAATTCGGTTTACAAAAGAAAAACGTAGCTCCTCAATAATCTTTACACAAAATATGATCTACAACATAATACTGAGCCGCTTATAGCTTTAACTAGCCTATGCACACAGACATTGAAAATGGAAAAGTCCTCCGGCCCACGTTTGACTGGAGTTACAGTCAAACGTGGTTGCTGGCGTAACATCTCAGTGTGCCTTGTTAAAGCTGTTTGCTTTCTGTATCTTACAACCGTTCAGTACAAATGAGTGATAGAACTCACTCAGTTTTAAAATCTAAAAATGGTCGTTTTGTATATTAGGACATTTCGGTACAAATGAGTGATACGTTTAAAACACTACCGAGACGGTCAGAATGACCGTTCTGGCCTTTCAAAGTTTCATAACTGTGGAAAAAAAAGAAAAAGATACAGACCCTACGCTCCCTGAATGCTCCTGAAAGTGCATGTATTCGCATTAAAATTAGTTTTAGATCAACCGCACGAAAACAGTTGTAAACTCTACCTAAAATGACCATGAGCGGTCAAAATGACCGCTGGGTTTTAAACTCTGTATTGTGCCAAGATAAAGACCCAGTTGAGATATTAATGCATTACACATGTCAGTGTGTCTGTTAAGAGGCTAACTAACTGACACCAACATCAACATGTTCACAACTATAACTGTGTTTAAACAGGTTAAACTTCAGAGAGACATGGCGGAAGTTGAGCAGCGAAACAGAAACAGTGAAAATATTACCCGAGACACCAACGGACAACACACACTGCTAATCCAGCCAAGGCAACAAGGCTAAATAACGGGACATGTGCCACCAGAACTGACAGTGGATACATACTGACACAGTCCCCCACACGAGTCCTTACGTCAGAGCAGGACAAGCGGTTTGGATGATGGATGATGGATGGCTGAAACAGTCCCCCACACGAGTCCTTATGTCAGAGCAGGACAAGCGGTTTGGATGATGGATGGATGGATGGATGGCTGAAACAGTCCCCCCACACGAGTCCTTATGTCAGAGTAGGACATGCGGTTTGGATGATGGATGGATGGATGGCTGAAACAGTCCCCCACACGAGCCCTTATGTCAGAGCAGGACAAGCGGTTTGAATGATGGATGGATGGATGATGGATGGCTGAAACAGTCCCCCGCACGAGTCCTTACGTCAGAGCAGGACACGCGGTTTGGATGATGGATGGATGGATGGCTGAAACAGCCCCCCGCACGAGCCCTTACATCAGAGCAGGACAAGCGGTTTGGATGATGGATGGATGGATGGCTGAAACAGTCCCCCGCACGAGCCCTTATGTCAGAGCAGGACAAGCGGTTTGGATGATGGATGATGGATGGCTGAAACAGTCCACCACACGAGTCCTTACGTCAGAGTAGGACAAGCGGTTTGGATGATGGATGATGGATGGCTGAAACAGTCCCCCACACGAGCCCTTATGTCAGAGTAGGACATGCGGTTTGGATGATGGATGGATGGATGGCTGAAACAGTCCCCCCACACGAGCCCTTACATCAGAGCAGGACAAGCGGTTTGGATGATGGATGATGGATGGATGGATGGCTGAAACAGTCCCCCCACACGAGCCCTTATGTCAGAGCAGGACAAGCGGTTTGGATGATGGATGATGGATGGCTGAAACAGTCCCCCCACACGAGCCCTTACATCAGAGCAGGACAAGCGGTTTGGATGATGGATGATGGATGGCTGAAACAGCCCCCCACACGAGTCCTTACGTCAGAGTAGGACACGCGGTTTGGATGATGGATGGATGGATGGCTGAAACAGTCCCCCACACGAGTCCTTACGTCAGAGCAGGACAAGCGGTTTGGATGATGGATGATGGATGGCTGAAACAGCCCCCCGCACGAGCCCTTATGTCAGAGCAGGACAAGCGGTTTGGATGATGGATGGATGGATGGCTGAAACAGTCCCCCACACGAGTCCTTATGTCAGAGTAGGACAAGCGGTTTGGATGATGGATGGATGGATGGCTGAAACAGTCCCCCACACGAGTCCTTATGTCAGAGTAGGACAAGCGGTTTGGATGATGGATGATGGATGGCTGAAACAGTCCCCCACACGAGCCCTTATGTCAGAGCAGGACAAGCGGTTTGGATGATGGATGGATGGATGGCTGAAACAGTCCCCCACACGAGTCCTTACGTCAGAGCAGGACAAGCGGTTTGGATGATGGATGATGGATGGCTGAAACAGTCCCCCACACGAGTCCTTACGTCAGAGCAGGACAAGCGGTTTGGATGATGGATGATGGATGGCTGAAACAGTCCCCCACACGAACCCTTACGTCAGAGCAGGACAAGCGGTTTGGATGATGGATGGATGGATGGCTGAAACAGCCCCCCACACGAGCCCTTATGTCAGAGCAGGACAAGCGGTTTGGATGATGGATGATGGATGGCTGAAACAGCCCCCCACACGAGCCCTTATGTCAGAGCAGGACAAGCGGTTTGGATGATGGATGATGGATGGCTGAAACAGTCCCCCACACGAGCCCTTACGTCAGAGCAGGACAAGCGGTTTGGATGATGGATGGATGGATGGCTGAAACAGTCCCCCACACGAGCCCTTATGTCAGAGCAGGACACGCGGTTTGGATGATGGATGGCTGAAACAGTCCCCCCACACGAGCCCTTATGTCAGAGCAGGACACGCGGTTTGGATGATGGATGGATGGATGGCTGAAACAGTCCCCCACACGAGTCCTTACGTCAGAGCAGGACAAGCGGTTTGGATGATGGATGGATGGATGGCTGAAACAGTCCCCCACACGAGCCCTTATGTCAGAGCAGGACAAGCGGTTTGGATGATGGATGATGGATGGCTGAAACAGTCCCCCACACGAGCCCTTATGTCAGAGCAGGACACGCGGTTTGGATGATGGATGGCTGAAACAGTCCCCCCACACGAGCCCTTATGTCAGAGCAGGACAAGCGGTTTGGATGATGGATGGATGGATGGCTGAAACAGTCCCCCCACACGAGCCCTTATGTCAGAGCAGGACAAGCGGTTTGGATGATGGATGGATGGATGGCTGAAACAGTCCCCCACACGAGCCCTTATGTCAGAGCAGGACACGCGGTTTGGATGATGGATGGATGGATGGCTGAAACAGTCCCCCACACGAGTCCTTACGTCAGAGCAGGACAAGCGGTTTGGATGATGGATGATGTATGGCTGAAACAGTCCCCCCACACGAGCCCTTATGTCAGAGCAGGACAAGCGGTTTGGATGATGGATGATGGATGGCTGAAACAGTCCCCCCACACGAGCCCTTACATCAGAGCAGGACAAGCGGTTTGGATGATGGATGATGGATGGCTGAAACAGTCCCCCGCACGAGTCCTTATGTCAGAGCAGGACACGCGGTTTGGATGATGGATGGATGGATGGCTGAAACAGTCCCCCACACGAGTCCTTACGTCAGAGCAGGACAAGCGGTTTGGATGATGGATGATGTATGGCTGAAACAGTCCCCCCACACGAGCCCTTATGTCAGAGCAGGACAAGCGGTTTGGATGATGGATGGATGGATGGCTGAAACAGTCCCCCACACGAGCCCTTATGTCAGAGCAGGACACGCGGTTTGGATGATGGATGGATGGATGGCTGAAACAGTCCCCCACACGAGCCCTTATGTCAGAGCAGGACACGCGGTTTGGATGATGGATGGATGGATGGCTGAAACAGTCCCCCACACGAGTCCTTACGTCAGAGCAGGACAAGCGGTTTGGATGATGGATGATGTATGGCTGAAACAGTCCCCCCACACGAGCCCTTATGTCAGAGCAGGACAAGCGGTTTGGATGATGGATGGATGGATGGCTGAAACAGTCCCCCACACGAGTCCTTACGTCAGAGTAGGACAAGCGGTTTGGATGATGGATGATGGATGGCTGAAACAGTCCCCCCACACGAGTCCTTATGTCAGAGCAGGACAAGCGGTTTGGATAATGGATGGATGGATGGCTGAAACAGTCCCCCACACGAGTCCTTACGTCAGAGCAGGACAAGCGGTTTGGATGATGGATGATGTATGGCTGAAACAGTCCCCCCACACGAGCCCTTATGTCAGAGCAGGACAAGCGGTTTGGATGATGGATGGATGGATGGCTGAAACAGTCCCCCACACGAGCCCTTATGTCAGAGCAGGACACGCGGTTTGGATGATGGATGGATGGATGGCTGAAACAGTCCCCCACACGAGCCCTTATGTCAGAGCAGGACACGCGGTTTGGATGATGGATGGATGGATGGCTGAAACAGTCCCCCACACGAGTCCTTACGTCAGAGCAGGACAAGCGGTTTGGATGATGGATGATGTATGGCTGAAACAGTCCCCCCACACGAGCCCTTATGTCAGAGCAGGACAAGCGGTTTGGATGATGGATGGATGGATGGCTGAAACAGTCCCCCCACACGAGTCCTTACGTCAGAGTAGGACAAGCGGTTTGGATGATGGATGGATGGATGGATGGCTGAAACAGCCCCCCACACGAGTCCTTACGTCAGAGCAGGACATGCGGTTTGGATGATGGATGGATGGATGGCTGAAACAGTCCCCCACACGAGCCCTTATGTCAGAGTAGGACATGCGGTTTGGATGATGGATGGATGGATGGCTGAAACAGCCCCCCACACGAGCCCTTATGTCAGAGCAGGACAAGCGGTTTGGATAATGGATGATGGATGGATGGATGGATGTATGGCTGAAACAGTCCCCCACACGAGCCCTTATGTCAGAGCAGGACAAGCGGTTTGGATGATGGATGGATGGATGGATGGCTGAAACAGTCCCCCACACGAGCCCTTATGTCAGAGCAGGACAAGCGGTTTGGATAATGGATGGATGGATGGCTGAAACAGTCCCCCACACGAGCCCTTATGTCAGAGCAGGACAAGCGGTTTGGATGATGGATGGATGGATGGCTGAAACAGTCCCCCACACGAGTCCTTATGTCAGAGCAGGACAAGTGGTTTGGATAATGGATGGATGGATGGATGTATGGCTGAAACAGTCCCCCACACGAGCCCTTATGTCAGAGTAGGACATGCGGTTTGGATGATGGATGGATGGATGGCTGAAACAGTCCCCCCACACGAGTCCTTATGTCAGAGCAGGACAAGCGGTTTGGATGATGGATGGATGGATGGCTGAAACAGTCCCCCCACACGAGTCCTTATGTCAGAGCAGGACAAGCGGTTTGGATGATGGATGGATGGATGGCTGAAACAGTCCCCCACACGAGCCCTTATGTCAGAGCAGGACAAGCGGTTTGGATGATGGATGATGGATGGCTGAAACAGTCCCCCCACACGAGTCCTTATGTCAGAGCAGGACAAGCGGTTTGGATGATGGATGGATGGATGGCTGAAACAGTCCCCCACACGAGCCCTTATGTCAGAGCAGGACAAGCGGTTTGGATAATGGATGGATGGATGGCTGAAACAGTCCCCCCACACGAGCCCTTATGTCAGAGCAGGACAAGCGGTTTGGATGATGGATGGATGGATGGCTGAAACAGTCCCCCCACACGAGCCCTTATGTCAGAGCAGGACAAGCGGTTTGGATGATGGATGGATGGATGGCTGAAACAGTCCCCCACACGAGCCCTTATGTCAGAGCAGGACAAGCGGTTTGGATGATGGATGATGGATGGCTGAAACAGTCCCCCACACGAGCCCTTATGTCAGAGCAGGACAAGCGGTTTGGATGATGGATGATGGATGGCTGAAACAGTCCCCCACACGAGTCCTTATGTCAGAGTAGGACAAGCGGTTTGGATGATGGATGGATGGATGGCTGAAACAGTCCCCTGCACGAGCCCTTACGTCAGAGCAGGACAAGCGGTTTGGATGATGGATGATGGATGGATGGATGGCTGAAACAGTCCCCCACATGAGTCCTTACATCAGAGCAGGACAAGCGGTTTGGATGATGGATGATGGATGGCTGAAACAGTCCCCCACACGAGTCCTTATGTCAGAGCAGGACAAGCGGTTTGGATGATGGATGATGGATGGCTGAAACAGTCCCCCACACGAGTCCTTATGTCAGAGCAGGACAAGCGGTTTGGATGATGGATGATGGATGGCTGAAACAGCCCCCCACACGAGTCCTTACGTCAGAGCAGGACAAGCGGTTTGGATGATGGATGGATGATGGATGGCTGAAACAGCCCCCCACACGAGTCCTTATGTCAGAGCAGGACAAGCGGTTTGGATGATGGATGGATGGATGGCTGAAACAGTCCCCCACACGAGTCCTTACGTCAGAGCAGGACACGCGGTTTGGATGATGGATGATGGATGGCTGAAACAGTCCCCCCACACGAGCCCTTATGTCAGAGCAGGACACGCGGTTTGGATGATGGATGATGGATGGCTGAAACAGTCCCCCACACGAGTCCTTACGTCAGAGCAGGACACGCGGTTTGGATGATGGATGATGGATGGCTGAAACAGTCCCCCACACGAGTCCTTATGTCAGAGTAGGACATGCGGTTTGGATGATGGATGGATGGATGGCTGAAACAGCCCCCCACACGAGTCCTTATGTCAGAGTAGGACAAGCGGTTTGGATGATGGATGATGGATGGCTGAAACAGTCCCCCACACGAGTCCTTACGTCAGAGCAGGACAAGCGGTTTGGATGATGGATGGATGGATGGCTGAAACAGCCCCCCACACGAGTCCTTATGTCAGAGCAGGACAAGCGGTTTGGATGATGGATGGATGGATGGCTGAAACAGCCCCCCACACGAGTCCTTATGTCAGAGCAGGACAAGCGGTTTGGATGATGGATGGATGGATGGCTGAAACAGTCCCCCACACGAGTCCTTATGTCAGAGCAGGACAAGCGGTTTGGATGATGGATGGATGGATGGCTGAAACAGTCCCCCACACGAGTCCTTATGTCAGAGTAGGACAAGCGGTTTGGATGATGGATGATGGATGGCTGAAACAGTCCCCCCACACGAGTCCTTATGTCAGAGTAGGACATGCGGTTTGGATGATGGATGGATGGATGGCTGAAACAGCCCCCCACACGAGTCCTTATGTCAGAGTAGGACAAGCGGTTTGGATGATGGATGGATGGATGGCTGAAACAGCCCCCCACACGAGTCCTTATGTCAGAGTAGGACATGCGGTTTGGATGATGGATGGATGGATGGCTGAAACAGTCCCAAACAACAACCGCAACTTAAAAACCACTAGGGCGACCGCGGCGGTCATTTTGACGTTTTGGACTTTCAAAGTTTAATAACTGTGGACAACAAAAGATACAGACCCACCGCTCCTAAAACTGCACATGTCTGCATTAAAATGAGTTTTAGATCAGCTGCACAAAAAAGTTATAAGATCTACCTAGCACGACCATGAGCCGTCAAAATGACCGCGCATAAATTGCACGTTCTAGTAGTTTTTAACTTCCGGTCGTTGTTTGGGACTGTTTTAGTATTTATTTTCAGGTCTTTATTTGTTTTTTTGTTTTTTGTTTTTTTACCTTTCATGTTGCATTGGTTAGATTAGCAGTGTGTGTTGTCCGTTGGTGTCTCGGGTAATATTTTCACTGTTTCTGTTTCACTGCTCAGGTTCCACCATGTCTCTTTTAATTTTAAACTGTTTAAAATACTATTATACAGCCTTCTGAATGAAGCCATTTAAATGTGTCTGAATGAGGGCCAGATAACGGGGGTAATAGCGGCAGATAACAGGGGTAATAGTGGCAGATAACAGGGGTAATAGCGGCAGGCCAGTGTGGTGCAGCTTGGCATGGCATGAGGATGCTGTGTAGGGGATGAGCATGGCATGAGGATGATGTGTAGGTGATGGGCATGGCATGAGGATGATGTGTAGGGGATGGGCATGGCATGAGGATGATGTGTAGGGGATGGGCATGGCATAAGGATGCTGTGTAGGGGATGGGCATGGCATAAGGATGCTGTGTAGGTGATGGGCATGGCATAAGGATGCTGTGTAGGGGATGGGCATGGCATAAGGATGCTGTGTAGGTGATGGGCATGGCATGAGGATGCTGGGTAGGTGATAGGCATGGCATGAGGATGCTGTGTAGGGGATGGGCATGGCATGAGGATGCTGTGTAGGGGATGGGCATGGCATGAGGATGCTGTGTAGGGGATGGGTAGGGCATAAGGATGCTGTGTAGGGGATGGGCATGGCATGAGGATGCTGTGTAGGTGATGGGCATGGAATGAGGATGATGTGTAGGTGATGGGCATGGAATGAGGATGCTGTGTAGGGGATGGGCATGGCATAAGGATGCTCTGTAGGTGATGGGTAGGGCATAAGGATGCTGTGTAGGTGATGGGCATGGCATGAGGATGCTGTGTAGGTGATGGGCATGGAATGAGGATGATGTGTAGGTGATGGGCATGGAATGAGGATGCTGTGTAGGGGATGGGCATGGCATGAGGATGCTGTGTAGGGGATGGGCATGGCATGAGGATGCTGTGTAGGTGATGGGTAGGGCATAAGGATGCTGTGTAGGGGATGGGCATGGCATAAGGATGCTTTGTAGGGGATGGGCATGGCATAAGGATGCTGTGTAGGTGATGGGCATGGAATGAGGATGCTGTGTAGGGGATGGGCATGGCATGAGGATGCTGTGTAGGTGATGGGTAGGGCATAAGGATGCTGTGTAGGGGATGGGCATGGCATAAGGATGCTCTGTAGGTGATGGGTAGGGCATAAGGATGCTGTGTAGGTGATGGGCATGGCATGAGGATGCTGTGTAGGTGATGGGCATGGAATGAGGATGATGTGTAGGTGATGGGCATGGAATGAGGATGCTGTGTAGGGGATGGGCATGGCATGAGGATGCTGTGTAGGGGATGGGCATGGCATGAGGATGCTGTGTAGGTGATGGGTAGGGCATAAGGATGCTGTGTAGGGGATGGGCATGGCATAAGGATGCTTTGTAGGGGATGGGCATGGCATAAGGATGCTGTGTAGGTGATGGGCATGGCATGAGGATGCTGTGTAGGTGATGGGCATGGCATGAGGATGCTGTGTAGGGGATGGGCATGACATGAGGATGCTGTGTAGGTGATGGGCATGGAATGAGGATGCTGTGTAGGTGATGGGCATGACATGAGGATGCTGGGTAGGTGAGGCTGTGGAGCAGACCCAGGTTAAAGGTGCCATATTCCCTCTTCTCCAACAGATTCCAAGGAAGACCAAGACAAGAGTTGTCACCACAACCCTCCCGGCTCTCTAAACGTGACTGCTGCTGCCGTCTTAGTGCCCAACACAAACTAACCCTCCAACCCGTCCTGTTCACCCCCCTCAGCAGACTTCTTGTCTTTCGAGCCCTGCTCCCTCTGTGATCCATGAGCGCCATCTAGCGGAGGCTGTACCTCTCCTCTTCACTTGGAAAGATGTTTCCTCTTGGTTTATATCACGCTCCCTCTCCTCAGTGGAGTTACACTGTTTTTGTTTAATTGTATGTGTGTGTGTGGGGTTTTTTTTAATCGTTGCCTGAAAAAGGGTGTTTATGACTTCTCGAGGTTCATGGTAGCCATGATAATCTTACGTTGTTGCAGATCAAAACCAGGTGTAAAAACATTTTGTTGACAAATCAAGTCCGTGACTGATGCCGTTTGGGGCGATTTTGATTTGCAACCTCAACGCTCACCATAACCACCACTACTTCTGCCACATCCCGGCGTGGAGACTGACAGTGCTGCCCAGGAGTCCACTGAAAGGTCAGCGGGGGCAAGTGTCTGGGTGGCAGACGGGGTGGGGCAGAGAGCCCAGGACCTGCTTTACTCCCTCCAGGGTTAGGACAGGACACGTTGTTCTGGCCCTAGTCTCTGTCGCCCTGCTTCCTCCCAGAGAGAAGGTCATCTCCCGTAGTTTTAACCCTGCACACACACACACACACACACACAAACACACATTCACACACACACACACACACACACACACACACACACACACACACACACACACACACACACACACACACACCCCAGAAGAGATAAGAGGTTTGTGTGTGTCAGTATTCCTGTCAGTATCTAATGTAATCGACTTCTTGAGAATGTAGAATTGATTTTTGTTAAAACTGAATATTTCTGGGCTGCAGCCTGTCACAACGTGGTCGGTGAAGGGAAAATGAATGAATGAATTAGTGAATAAGTTAATGAATCAGTGAATGAGTTTCTACATTTTCAACTCTAAATATGATCTATACTGTATAGATTCTATATTTTGTGATAGAATATGGTATGAGCTGTGTACCCTTTAAAATGATGTGCCGGTTTACAGTGAAGCTGCATGTGTGCTCCTGCACACACACTCACCATGCAGCACAGTCATGTTGCCACGCATGCAGCACACTTCTGTTGCCAAACATGCAGCAGTCCTGTTGCCACACATGCAGCACAGTCCTGGTGCAAAACACGCAGCACAGTCCTGTTGCCAAACATGCAACGCAATCATATTGCAAAACATGCAGCACAGTCCTGTTGCCTCACATGCAACACAGCCCTGTTGCAGAACACGCAGCACAGTCTTGTTGCCAAACATGCAACACAGTCATGTTGTCACACATGCAGCACAGTCCTGTTGCCACATATGCAGCACAGTCCTGTTGCCACACATGAAATACAGTCTTGTTGCCACATATGCAGTGCACTTCTGTTGCCACACATGAAATGCAGTCTTGTTGCCACACAAGCAGCATGGTCCTTTTGCCAAACATGAAGCATAGCCTTGTTGCCACACATGCAGCACAATCATGTTGCCACACATACAGCACGGCCCTGTTGCCACACATGCAGCACGGCCCTGTTGCCACACATGCAGCATGATCCTGTTGCCACACGTGCAGCACAGTCCTGTTGCCCCACATGCATCACATTCCTGTTGCCACACATGCAACACGGTTCTGTTGCCACACATGCAGCATGGTTTTGTTGCCACACATGCAGCATGGTTTTGTTGCCACACATGCAACACGGTTCTGTTGCCACACATGCAGCATGGTTTTGTTGCCACACATGCAGCATGGTCCTGGTGCTAAACTGCAAGCTTTAACAAGGTATCATAACCCTCCATGGTCACATCACCACTGACTCAATATCTACTACTACTAGTCAAGTACTACTACCACTACTGCTAGTGCAACTACTACTTCTACTAGTACTGCTACTACTACTCCTACTTCTACTACTACTACTAGTCAAGTATTACTACTACTGCTAATACTGCTACTACTACTTCTGCTTCTACTACTGCTATTACTACTACTACAGCTACTACTATCTACTGCTACTACTACTACTGCTATTGCTACTACAACTACTATTACAACTACTACTACTGCTACTACTGCTATTATTACTGGTACTACTACTGCTACTACTGCTATTACTACTACAACTACTACTAAAACTACTGCTACTGCTACAACTCCTACTACTACTACTACTACTACTGCTACTGCTAATACTGCGATAGCTACTACAACTACTGCTACTACTACAACTTCTACTACTGATACTGCTACTACTACTTTTACTACTACTACAACTACTGCTACAACTACAACAACTACTACTGCTACTACTACTACTACTACCACTACAACTGCTATTACTGCTACTACAATTGCTACTGCTACAAGTACAACAGCTACTACTGCTACTACTACTACTACTACCACTACAACTAATACTGCTGCTGCTACCAATATTGCTACTGCTACTGCTACTACTACTAGTGCTATCATCAGTGGTACTACTACTGCTTCTACTGCTACTACTACTACTTCTACTACTACTGGTTTTACTACTACCAGGACCACTGCTACTACTACTAGTACTACTACTGCTACTAGTGCTATCATTACTGGTACTACTGCTGCTTCTACTACTACTACTGGTACTACTACTACCAGGACCACTGCTACTGCTACTAGGACCACTGATACTACTGCTACTGCTACTACTACTACTACTACAATTGAGTCAACATTACTTGTAAAAATCTGATTAAAAAACTGAAGTATGCAGTTAAAGTATACAGTAAAAAATCAGAGTTTAAAATACACAGTTTAAAGTATACAGAGTGACACAACTCGCAACATTTGGAAAACTGGGTCACTAATAACAACCATACGACATCATATGAATTCAGAATCCGTTATAATACGTGTCTTTCTGAATATCATCAATTTGAATCGTGCCAATAGATAAACAACTAATGTGTGTAGCGTATTCATGATACCTAGTAATCCTACTGAAGTACAGATGGAAGGTACAACAGATGAACCAGGCAGTACTGGTGACTGTATGTGTGTCTCTGGTGCTGATGCTGATCTGTGGTTTCGTACGTCGACGTTCAAGTCCACACATGCTGACGGAGGATTAGCAGGTAATGCATCACAGACGGTGCATCATGTGATGCATCACATGATGCACCCTTGTGTCATGCCTGGCTGAGCTCCTGTACATGTGTACGACCACTTAAAAGCATCTGCTCAGCCAGCCCAGCCCAGCTGTGTGTTATGGTCTACACTGCCCCTGGCAGAGTTTTAACTTGAATTAAGTTTTTGGGGGGTGTTGGTCCCAGTAGGGCTTCTTTGTTTGCACATGATCCAAAGCATTGTTGTGCTAGGATATCAAGTGTCTGACCCACATCCACACAAAGCTGCAAGCCACTAATCGCCACAATTTTCAGATGCAATCTTCCAATGTTCTTATCTTCATTCCTCAGTTGTTGGAATTGTGGTACTTTTTGGTGGACTATGGATCGGTTTGGTCCGTTTGTGTCAACTTGACTGGAAGATGTAAGCAGAGTCTTCAAGGGTCGCTGCATCAGCAGCAAAATGTCATTTTGATTTGGTAAAAATCTGCCTTGATCTGATCATGTTCTTTGTGTTTTTTATGGCACCAGCGTTCTCAAGTGGTATATTTTGCTTTCTTGATGTAAAACGAGATGTTGACAGACACGCGTGCACACTAAACACAGACACACAACAAAGGAAAAGGTTGAAGCTGGTTTACAGAAGCACAACAGAGTGAACAAATGCTCAGAAGTCTCCTGCTGCCGTGACCAAAGAAGGAAAATCTCAGACAGGAAGTAGAGACCAGCAGGGTACGTGTCCATGTTTCCTGCTGCCGTGACCAAAGAAGGAAAATCTCAGACAGGAAGTAGAGACCAGCACAGTACATGTGTCGATGTTTCCTGCTGCCGTGACCAAAGAAGGAAAATCCCAGACAGGAAGTAGAGACCAGCACAGTACATGTGTCCATGTTTCCTGCTGCCGTGACCAAAGAAGGAAAATCTCAGACAGGAAGTAGAGACCAGCAGGGTACGTGTCCATGTTTCCTGCTGCCGTGACCAAAGAAGGAAAATCCCAGACAGGAAGTAGAGACCAGCACAGTACATGTGTCGATGTTTCCTGCTGCCGTGACCAAAGAAGGAAAATCCCAGACAGGAAGTAGAGACCAGCACAGTACATGTGTCCATGTCTCCTGCTGCCGTGACCAAAGAAGGAAAATCTCAGACAGGAAGTAGAAACCAGCAGGGTACGTGTCCATGTTTCCTGCTGCCGTGACCAAAGAAGGAAAATCCCAGACAGGAAGTAGAAACCAGCAGGGTACGTGTCCATGTTTCCTGCTGCCGTGACCAAAGAAGGAAAATCCCAGACAGGAAGTAGAGACCAGCACAGTACATGTGTCCATGTCTCCTGCTGCCGTGACCAAAGAAGGAAAATCTCAGACAGGAAGTAGAAACCAGCAGGGTACGTGTCCATGTTTCCTGCTGCCGTGACCAAAGAAGGAAAATCCCAGACAGGAAGTAGAGACCAGCAGGGTACGTGTCCATGTTTCCTGCTGCCGTGACCAAAGAAGGAAAATCCCAGACAGGAAGTAGAGACCAGCACAGTACATGTGTCCATGTTTCCTGCTGCCGTGACCAAGAAGGAAAATCCCAGACAGGAAGTAGAGACCAGCAGGGTACGTGTCCATGTTTCCTGCTGCCGTGACCAAAGAAGGAAAATCCCAGACAGGAAGTAGAGACCAGCACAGTACATGTGTCCATGTTTCCTGCTGCCGTGACCAAAGAAGGAAAATCCCAGACAGGAAGTAGAGACCAGCACAGTACATGTGTCCATGTCTCCTGCTGCCGTGACCAAAGAAGGAAAATCTCAGACAGGAAGTAGAAACCAGCAGGGTACGTGTCCATGTTTCCTGCTGCCGTGACCAAAGAAGGAAAATCCCAGACAGGAAGTAGAGACCAGCAGGGTACGTGTCCATGTTTCCTGCTGCCGTGACCAAAGAAGGAAAATCCCAGACAGGAAGTAGAGACCAGCACAGTACATGTGTCCATGTTTCCTGCTGCCGTGACCAAAGAAGGAAAATCCCAGACAGGAAGTAGAGACCAGCACAGTACATGTGTCCATGTTTCCTGCTGCCGTGACCAAAGAAGGAAAATCCCAGACAGGAAGTAGAGACCAGCAGGGTACGTGTCCATGTTTCCTGCTGCCGTGACCAAAGAAGGAAAATCCCAGACAGGAAGTAGAGACCAGCACAGTACATGTGTCCATGTTTCCTGCTGCCGTGACCAAAGAAGGAAAATCCCAGACAGGAAGTAGAGACCAGCACAGTACATGTGTCCATGTCTCCTGCTGCCGTGACCAAAGAAGGAAAATCTCAGACAGGAAGTAGAAACCAGCAGGGTACGTGTCCATGTTTCCTGCTGCCGTGACCAAAGAAGGAAAATCCCAGACAGGAAGTAGAGACCAGCACAGTACATGTGTCCATGTTTCCTGCTGCCGTGACCAAAGAAGGAAAATCCCAGACAGGAAGTAGAGACCAGCACAGTACATGTGTCCATGTCTCCTGCTGCCGTGACCAAAGAAGGAAAATCTCAGACAGGAAGTAGAAACCAGCAGGGTACGTGTCCATGTTTCCTGCTGCCGTGACCAAAGAAGGAAAATCCCAGACAGGAAGTAGAGACCAGCAGGGTACGTGTCCATGTCTCCTGCTGCCGTGACCAAAGAAGGAAAATCTCAGACAGGAAGTAGAAACCAGCAGGGTACGTGTCCATGTTTCCTGCTGCCGTGACCAAAGAAGGAAAATCCCAGACAGGAAGTAGAGACCAGCAGGGTACGTGTCCATGTTTCCTGCTGCCGTGACCAAAGAAGGAAAATCCCAGACAGGAAGTAAAGACCAGCACAGTACATGTGTCCATGTTTCCTGCTGCCGTGACCAAAGAAGGAAAATCCCAGACAGGAAGTAGAGACCAGCACAGTACATGTGTCCATGTTTCCTGCTGCCGTGACCAAAGAAGGAAAATCCCAGACAGGAAGTAGAGACCAGCAGGGTACGTGTCCATGTTTCCTGCTGCCGTGACCAAAGAAGGAAAATCCCAGACAGGAAGTAGAGACCAGCACAGTACATGTGTCCATGTTTCCTGCTGCCGTGACCAAAGAAGGAAAATCCCAGACAGGAAGTAGAGACCAGCACAGTACATGTGTCCATGTCTCCTGCTGCCGTGACCAAAGAAGGAAAATCTCAGACAGGAAGTAGAAACCAGCAGGGTACGTGTCCATGTTTCCTGCTGCCGTGACCAAAGAAGGAAAATCCCAGACAGGAAGTAGAGACCAGCACAGTACATGTGTCCATGTTTCCTGCTGCCGTGACCAAAGAAGGAAAATCCCAGACAGGAAGTAGAGACCAGCACAGTACATGTGTCCATGTTTCCTGCTGCCGTGACCAAAGAAGGAAAATCCCAGACAGGAAGTAGAGACCAGCACAGTACATGTGTCCATGTTTCCTGCTGCCGTGACCAAAGAAGGAAAATCCCAGACAGGAAGTAGAGACCAGCAGGGTACGTGTCCATGTTTCCTGCTGCCGTGACCAAAGAAGGAAAATCCCAGACAGGAAGTAGAGACCAGCACAGTACATGTGTCCATGTTTCCTGCTGCCGTGACCAAAGAAGGAAAATCCCAGACAGGAAGTAGAGACCAGCACAGTACATGTGTCCATGTTTCCTGCTGCCGTGACCAAAGAAGGAAAATCCCAGACAGGAAGTAGAGACCAGCAGGGTACGTGTCCATGTTTCCTGCTGCCGTGACCAAAGAAGGAAAATCTCAGACAGGAAGTAGAGACCAGCACAGTACATGTGTCCATGTTTCCTGCTGCCGTGACCAAAGAAGGAAAATCCCAGACAGGAAGTAGAGACCAGCACAGTACATGTGTCCGTGTCTCATGTCCCCTCCACCTGGTCTCTTCTGAACAATCTTTGCCTTAATTTGTGGCGCTAAACGACATCATCATGGCTTTTGTCTCTGTGCCATTAGCGCACATCTGTGTTTAACAATATTACACAACTGTGTGTAACATTGTTACACAACTGTCTTTTGTGACATTGTTACTGGCCAGTGGCTTGACTGTCATCGGTGTTCAGTGGTTGTTGATGATTTGGAGTTGTCTCTTCTTCTTTTGTTCAGTGTGACAAGTGAGGGACAGGGTTTGTACTTGCTTCGTTTGGTTGTTGGTGTGTCAAACTACATCAATGTGATGTCGGTCCTTTATTATTATTATTATTAATATGATTATTTTGTTTTTGTCTAGTTGAGCATTACATTGTTCCTGAATACAATCACAGCCTGAAAGCTGCACCAGACCTTTAAGAAGTATTGATCAATACATGTAAACATGTACACACACACACACACACACACACACACACACACACACTTGGCGCAGGTGGCTGCACACAGACACACTTCATTTTAATTTGATCAAGCTTTTTCCTGTAAACGTGTTACCCACGTGTGCATGCCCTCAGCTATTTAAATAAGAACCAAACGGTTTGTGTGTCTTTTGCCTGTGTAGTCGTATCATGTTCACGGTAAAACTGTTCACGTCCTGTGTTAATGGAGCCACAGACCATCTATACCCTGTACAGCGTCCTTAGAAGACACTTCATGTTGACACGCAGGGTCTATAAAAAGCCTGTAGGTCTTTCTTCAGCAGCTTTTCTCCTTCACGGTCACCACGTGCAGCACATGTTCAGCTGCACCACAACCCAGCTGCTGCAGTGTCTGATGCTGAACCGCTGACCCCCAACTGTGATGTCATAATGAGTGTGAACGGGATGCATGGTTATCTTCTTTTACTTTAATGTTTCTGATGTTTTCTTATTTTGATTCTCAGAGATGCAATTTGATCAAACACACACACACACACACACACACACACAACTGCCCTACATACTAGGTGAACACAGAGACAGCTGTGCTGTGGCAGCACAGTATGTTCTAGCCTGCCAGCGTCTGAGGGACAGTGAGTGATACCCCGTACTCCTTCCTAACGGGGAGGACCGGGACAACACTCGGACACACACACACACACACACACACAGATTTGGTGTCAGTGGTGTGATTATGTTGGCTGTGATACTCCTTCATTTATTATACTGCTAAGACAATAAAGCAGAGGTCATAGGGCTAACATCCAGGCTGGCTGTCTTTACTCAGACTTACATTGGGTTAATAGGACAGAGTTAGATGTGGACTAACATCCAGGCTCTGTGTCTTTACTCACACTAGGTCAGACTTACATGGGGTTAATAGGGCAGAGTTAGATGTGGACTAACATCCAGGCTGTGTGTCTTTACTCACACTAGGTCAGACTTGCATGGGGTTAATAGGACAGCGTTAGATGTGGACTAACATCCAGGCTGTGTGTCTTTACTCACACTAGGTCAGACTTGCATGGGGTTAATAGGACAGAGTTAGATGTGGACTAACATCCAGGCTGTGTGTCTTTACTCACACTAGGTCAGACTTGCATGGGGTTAATACAGGGGTCAGGAACCTTTTTGACTGGGAGAGCCATAAAAGCCAAATATTTCTAAATATATTTCATTGAGAGCCATATAGTATTTTTAACGTATAATAAATTAAATATGTCTCACTTTTAATGCGACTTCTGGTGCTGCATGGTTTTGCTGATGGCCTTGTAGTCTGGTTCATACGTGGTGAGGTTGAGCTTCATGCAGGCGTTGAGGCTTCCATCAGTTAAACGTGAGCGTAGGTTGGTCTTAATGTTCCTCATATGCGAGAATGACTGCTCACATGCATATGCAGAGCCAAACATGGTCAATACGGCAATACTCACACGCTGCATTGTGTGGTATGTCACAGGAAGCTCGTTTTAAGAATCAGCTGGTCTTCAGGTTGAAGACTTTTAATTTCTGTCCACTTGTGTTCCCTCGCCAGCTCTGCTCGCTGTCGCGCAAGCCTTTCCAACTCTCCATTAAGTGACTTGAACTTACTCATCCACATGTCTGATGCCTTCAGGTCAGCAACTTCCAGCTCAAAGTCTCCGATAGAGACCCCGGGGATGCATGTCAGGTCGATTTTGTCCACTGCACACTCATGTGGATGAGTGATGAACTTGAAAAGACCAGTGCGTGCACGAAATTCTCCAAAACGTGCTTTGAATGATTGCGGGAGATTGGACGTAAAGCCAGCTAGCTGCTGGAGATCCAGATGTTGAGTGGAGTCACTTGCTAAGCATGCATCTCTAAATTGTTGCAGTCTTTCAAAGTGCAGAAGACGACCTGTTTCAATGTCCCTGAGAAAGACTTCCAGCTTGCTTTCAAATGCAAACACTGCTTGTTGAAGGGATGAGATTGTATTTCCAATACCTTGCATTTTCACATTTAGCTGGTTCAGATGGCCAGTTATGTCCACGAGATAGTGAAACTGCAGGAGCCAGTCAGTGTTGTCTAGCTCAGGATGCTTGACGCCTTTCATTTCAAGAAAAGTCCGGATTTCACTCAGGCAAGCTGCAAAACGGCCGAGCACCTTCCCCCTTGACAACCAACGCACGTTGCTGTGTAAAAGCAGACCGGGATAATGATTCCCAACTTCTTCTCACAGAGCTTTAAACTGGCGATCATTTAAAGCTCGGGCAACAATAAAGTTGACCACTCGAATGACCAGAGACATCACCTCACCAAGCTCCTGGCCACACGTCTGAGCGCAAAGCGCCTCCTGGTGCAGGATGCAATGAAAACTTAGGATGGCGCTCTTTTCATGTTCACGGAGAAGCGCTACAAATCCTTTGTTCTTCCCCAACATACAGGGTGCACCATCAGTACAGACAGAAATAAGTTTATCCATCGGTAGTTTTTTTTCTTTAGCAAACTCCATGAAAGACGTGAATAAATCCTCTCCTCTTGTTGTCCCTTTCATTGGCAAAACAGCCAAGCTTTCCTCCTTTCCTGTGTCACCTGCAGCATACCTGGCAATGATACTGCACCGAGATAGATGGCTAACGTCTGTTGACTCATCTAACGCGAGAGAAAAGTATGTCCCGGCGTTTATGTCCTTAATTTGTGTTTCCTCGACTTGATTTGCCATCATGATGCTACGATCGTGCACAGTTCTTGCTGACAGGGCCATGTCTTTTATTCGTTTGATTATCTTGTCTTTATTTGGGAAGTCATCAAACAGTTCATTGGCCACATCAAGCATGAATGTTTTGGCATACTCGCCATCTGTGAATGGCTTTCCATTCCTTACTATTGCCAAAGCCCCCGCAAAGCTAGCGGAATTCCCGTCCCCTTGCTTGGTCCACACACGTGGTTGCTGCTGACTCGTCTGCACTCTCCGCTGTAGCTCCTCGCATGCCCTTTTCCTGCTGGCCCCCGCTGGAGATTTCCATGCAAATGAAGCTAAACTAGATGGCTATCTGATAAAATTGATATCTTCACCTTTACAATGACCCGGACATGCTCGCGAGCCATTGGTTCCCGACCCGACCCACGGGTGACACCGTGACCCGTGAAATTTATCTTCAAAACTAATTTCTGTGGACTTTAAAATGACACTGTATTATTAAGAAATATCACAAGTATTTTAAAATCAGTTCCAAACTGATTTTTTTTAAAAACATTTTTTTCAACTCAAAATTCTCTGGGAGCCATATGCCGTCACCGGAAGAGCCATATATGGCTCGCGAGCCATAGGTTCCCGACCGCTGGGTTAATAGGACAGCGTTAGATGTGGACTAACATCCCTGCTGTGTGTCTTTACTCACACTAGGTCAGACTTGCATTGGGTTAATAGGACAGAGTTAGATGTGGACTAACATCCCTGCTGTGTGTCTTTACTCACACTAGGTCAGACTTGCATTGGGTTAATAGGACAGAGTTAGATGTGGACTAACATCCCTGCTGTGTGTCTTTACTCACACTAGGTCAGACTTGTATTGGGTTAATAGGACAGAGTTAGATGTGGACTAACATCCAGGCTGTGTGTCTTTACTCACACTAGGTCAGACTTACATGGGGTTAATAGGACAGCGTTAGATGTGGACTAACATCCAGGCTGTGTGTCTTTACTCACACTAGGTCAGACTTACATGGGGTTAATAGGACAGAGTTAGATGTGGACTAACATCCCTGCTGTGTGTCTTTACTCACACTAGGTCAGACTTGCATTGGGTTAATAGGACAGAGTTAGATGTGGACTAACATCCCTGCTGTGTGTCTTTACTCACACTAGGTCAGACTTGCATTGGGTTAATAGGACAGAGTTAGATGTGGACTAACATCCCTGCTGTGTGTCTTTACTCACACTAGGTCAGACTTGCATGGGGTTAATAGGACAACGTTAGATGTGGACTAACATCCCTGCTGTGTGTCTTTACTCACACTAGGTCAGACTTGCATGGGGTTAATAGGACAGCGTTAGATGTGGACTAACATCCCGGCTGTGTGTCTTTACTCACACTAGGTCAGACTTGCATGGGGTTAATAGGACAGCGTTAGATGTGGACTAACATCCAGGCTGTGTGTCTTTACTCACACTAGGTCAGACTTGCATGGGGTTAATAGGACAGAGTTAGATGTGGACTAATATCCAGGCTGTGTGTCTTTACTCACACTAGGTCAGACTTGCATGGGTTAATAGGACAGAGTTAGATGTGGACTAACATCCCGGCTGTGTGTCTTTACTCACACTAGGTCAGACTTGCATTGGGTTAATAGGACAGCGTTAGATGTGGACTAACATCCAGGCTGTGTGTCTTTACTCACACTAGGTCAGACTTGCATGGGGTTAATAGGACAGAGTTAGATGTGGACTAACATCCCGGCTGTGTGTCTTTACTCACACTAGGTCAGACTTGCATGGGTTAATAGGACAGAGTTAGATGTGGACTAACATCCAGGCTGTGTGTCTTTACTCACATTAGGTCAGACTTGCATGGGTTAATAGGACAGAGTTAGATGTGGACTAACATCCAGGCTGTGTGTCTTTACTCACATTAGGTCAGACTTGCATGGGGTTAATAGGACAGAGTTAGATGTGGACTAACATCCAGGCTCTGTGTCTTTACTCACACTAGGTCAGACTTGCATGGGGTTAATAGGACAGAGTTAGATGTGGACTAACATCCAGGCTCTGTGTCTTAACTCACACTAGGTCAGACTTGCATGGGGTTAATAGGACAGCGTTAGATGTGGACTAACATCCAGGCTCTGTGTCTTTACTCACATTAGGTCAGACTTGCATGGGGTTAATAGGACAGAGTTAGATGTGGACTAACATCCAGGCTCTGTGTCTTTACTCACACTAGGTCAGACTTGCATGGGGTTAATAGGACAGAGTTAGATGTGGACTAACATCCAGGCTGTGTGTCTTTACTCACACTAGGTCAGACTTGCATGGGTTAATAGGACAGAGTTAGATGTGGACTAACATCCAGGCTGTGTGTCTTTACTCACATTAGGTCAGACTTGCATGGGGTTAATAGGACAGCGTTAGATGTGAACTAACATCCAGGCTCTGTGTCTTTACTCACACTAGGTCAGACTTGCATGGGGTTAATAGGACAGCGTTAGATGTGGACTAACATCCCTGCTGTGTGTCTTTACTCACACTAGGTCAGACTTGCATGGGGTTAATAGGACGGCGTTAGATGTGGACTAACATCCCTGCTGTGTGTCTTTACTCACACTAGGTCAGACTTGCATGGGTTAATAGGACAGAGTTAGATGTGGACTAACATCCAGGCTGTGTGTCTTTACTCACACTAGGTCAGACTTGCATGGGGTTAATAGGACAGCGTTAGATGTGGACTAACATCTTGGCTGTGTGTCTTTACTCACACTAGGTCAGACTTGCATGGGGTTAATAGGACGGCGTTAGATGTGGACTAACATCCCGGCTGTGTCTCTTTGCTGGGACAACGTGAGAGCAGCTCATATTAGATCAGACGTACAAGGGGTTAACAGGACAGTGTTAGACATGGACTAACATCCCAGCTGTGTGTCTTTATTCGGACAACTGTCAAAATTTAAGAAGATACCGATGCAACTTCTAATCCAACACCTACGTTTGAATGTTCCTTATTAACCACAGGACTCATACAACATGTTACCGATCTAACTCATACAACACGTTACTGATCTAACTCATACAACACGTTACTGATCTAACTCATACAACACGTTACTGATCTAACTCATACAACATGTTACTGATCTAACTCATACAACACGTTACTTATCTAACTCATACAACACATTACTTATCTAACTCATACAACACGTTACTGATCTAACTCATACAACACATTACTGATCTAACTCATACAACACGTTACTGATCTAACTCATACAACACGTTACTGATCTAACTCATACAACACGTTACTGATCTAACTCATACAACACGTTACTGATCTAACTCATACAACATGTTACTGATCTAACTCATACAACACGTTACTTATCTAACTCATACAACACATTACTTATCTAACTCATACAACACGTTACTGATCTAACTCATACAACACTTTACTGATCTAACTCATACAACACGTTACTTATCTAACTCATACAACAAGTTACTGATCTAACTCATACAACACGTTACTGATCTAACTCATACAACACGTTACTGATCTAACTCATACAACACGTTACTGATCTAACTCATACAACACATTACTGATCTAACTCATACAACACGTTACTGATCTAACTCATACAACACGTTACTGATCTAACTCATACAACACGTTACTGATCTAACTCATACAACACGTTACTGATCTAACTCATACAACACGTTACTTATCTAACTCATACAACACGTTACTGATCTAACTCATACAACATGTTACTTATCTAACTCATACAACTCATTACTGATCTAACTCATACAACACATTACTGATCTAACTCATACAACACGTTACTGATCTAACTCATACAACACATTACTGATCTAACTCATACAACACATTACTGATCTAACTCATACAACACGTTACTGATATAACTCATACAACACGTTACTGATCTAACTCATACAACACATTACTGATCTAACTCATACAACACGTTACTTATCTAACTCATACAACACGTTACTGATCTAACTCATACAACACGTTACTAATCTAACTCATACAACATGTTACAGATCTAACTCATACAACACGTTACTGATCTAACTCATACAACACATTAGTGATCTAACTCATACAACACGTTACTTATCTAACTCATACAACACATTACTGATCTAACTCATACAACATGTTACTTATCTAACTCATACAACACATTACTGATCTAACTCATACAACACATTACTGATCTAACTCATACAACACGTTACTGATCTAACTCATACAACACGTTACTGATCTAACTCATACAACACTTTACTGATCTAACTCATACAACACGTTACTGATCTAACTCATACAACACGTTACTGATCTAACTCATACAACACGTTACTGATCTAACTCATACAACACGTTACTTATCTAACTCATACAACACGTTACTGATCTAACTCATACAACACATTACTGATCTAACTCATACAACACATTACTGATCTAACTCATACAACACGTTACTGATCTAACTCATACAACACGTTACTGATCTAACTCATACAACACATTACTGATGTAACTCATACAACACGTTACTTATCTAACTCATACAACATGTTACTTATCTAACTCATACAACACATTACTGATCTAACTCATACAACACATTACTGATCTAACTCATACAACACGTTACTGATCTAACTCATACAACACGTTACTGATCTAACTCATACAACACATTACTGATCTAACTCATACAACATGTTACTTATCTAACTCATACAACACATTACGGATCTAACTCATACAACACGTTACTGATCTAACTCATACAACACGTTACTGATCTAACTCATACAACACGTTACTGATCTAACTCATACAACATGTTACTTATCTAACTCATACAACATGTTACTAATCTAACTCATACAACATGTTACTTATCTAACTCATACAACACGTTACTGATCTAACTCATACAACACGTTACTGCTGTAACTAATACAACATGTTACTTATCTAACTGATATGTTACTGAAGTAACGCATACAACATGTTACTTATCTAACTGATTCGTTACTGAAGTAACTCATACATGTTACTTATCTAACTGATACGTTACTGAAGTAACTCATACAACATGTTACTTATCTAACTGATACGTTACTGAAGTAACTCATACAACATGTTACTTTTCCAACTGACACGTTACTGAAATAACTCATACAACATGTTACTTATCTAACTGGTACGTTAATGAAGTAACTCATACATGTTACTTATCTAACTGATACGTTACTGAAGTAACTCATACAACATGTTACTTGTCTAACTGATACGTTACTGAAGTAACTCATACATGTTACTTATCTAACTGATACGTTACTGAAGTAACTCACACAACATGTTACTTATCTAACTGATACGTTACTGAAGTAACTCATACATGTTACTTATCTAACTGACACGTTACTGAAGTAACTCACACAATACGTTACTGAAGTAACTCATACAACATGTTACTTATCTAACTGACACGTTACTGAAGTAACTCATACATGTTACTTATCTGACTGAGACGTTACTGAAGTAACTCACAGAACACGTTACTGAAGTAACTCATACAACACGTTACTTATCTAACTGATACGTTCCCGAAGTATCTCATACAACATGTTACTTATCTGACACGTTACTCAAGTAACTCATACAACATGTTACTTATCTAACTGACACGTTACTGAAGTAACTCATACATGTTACTTATCTAACTGACACGTTACTGAAGTAACTCATACAACATGTTACTTATCTAACTGATACGTTACTGAAGTAACTCATACATGTTACTTATCTGATACGTTACTGAAGTAACTCATACATGTTACTTGTCTAACTGATATGTTACTGAAGTAACTCATACATGTTACTTATCTAACTGATACGTTACTGAAGTAACTCATACATGTTACTTATGTAACTGATACGTTACTGAAGTAACTCATACATGTTACTTATCTAACTGACACGTTACTGAAGTAACTCATACAACATGTTACTTATCTAACTGATACGTTACTGAAGTAACTCATACATGTTACTTATCTAACTGATACGTTACTGAAGTAACTCATACATGTTACTTGTCTAACTGATATGTTACTGAAGTAACTCATACATGTTACTTATCTAACTGATACGTTACTGAAGTAACTCATACATGTTACTTATCTAACTGATACGTTACTGAAGTAACTCATACATGTTACTTATCTGATACGTAACTGAAGTAACTCATACATGTTACTTATCTAACTAATACATTACTGAAGTAACTCACACAACACGTTACTTATCTAACTGATAGGTTACTGAAGTAACTCATACATGTTACTTATCTAACTGACACGTTACTGAAGTAACTCACACAATACGTTATTTATCTAACTGATACGTTACTGAAGTAACTCATACAACATGTTACTTATCTAACTGATTCGTTACTGAAGTAACTCATACATGTTATTTATCTAACTGATACGTTACTGAAGTAAATCATACATGTTATTTATCTAACTGATACGTTACTGAAGTAACTCATACATGTTATTTATCTAACTGATTCGTTACTGAAGTAACTCATACATGTTCTTTATCTAACTGATACGTTACTGAAGTAACTCACACAATACGTTATTTATCTAACTAATACATTACTGAAGTAACTCACACAACATGTTACTTATCTAACTGATACGTTACTGAAGTAACTCATACAACATGTTACTTATCTAACTGATTCGTTACTGAAGTAACTCATACATGTTATTTATCTAACTGATACGTTACTGAAGTAACTCATACAACATTTTACTTATCTAACTGAAACGTTACTGAAGTAACTCACACAACATGTTACTTATCTAACTGATACGTTACTGAAGTAACTCACACATGTTACTTATCTAACTGATACGTTACTGAAGTAACTCACACAACACGTTACTTATCTAACTCATACCACAATGTGTACTCGGTGAGCGTTTATCGACTCAAAGTGCCTTCTCTTGTTTTTTTTTTGTTTTTTTTATTTATTGATTTTTTTAATTATATTTTTTCAGAACCCAAGGAAGGTTGCAATGTTGCTCACTGCTACAAGAGGCCAAACTACTGTGTCAGTTTCTACTGTCCTATGAAACCAAAGATGTGCGAGATGCGTCCCGTCGACCCTCGGGGCAAAGCCAAGAGGTTGCAGCACATCTCTCTACGCCGCAGGAAGTGAGGTTAGCAACGAAGCGAGAGGAGATCAGATGAGACGTCATCAGCATGGTCAGCGAGTGCTGGAGCAGGTGTTGTCTCATCAGTGTTATGTCAGGTGGGGTTCCAGGGTTAGGTCCAGGTGCGTAGTCTAAGACGGGTTCGTCTCTCAACTCTTGTCCTCTACACACACGTGACTAAAAGGTAATTAGAGTAGCGAGCGCTGTTAGAATTGTATCTCTGTAGAATCGTTATTCGTGTTGCATGTGATGTAACGACGCCTTATAACTGTCTTCTGCAGTCTGGCAGTTTATAAAGAACAGCGTGTTTGTCCGATGAAATGGAAACAATTTTATTAAAATCATTACCTCCAACACCACGTATGTTGACTGTTATCAAAAATCAAGTGCCAGGCATCAGCCGGGCCCGGCGCCGTCAGGCAGACGGTCAGTCTTTGTGCCGCCCTCCGTAAAGAGGCGGTCGTTGGCGTGTACACTCTGAAAGCGAGGTAGCAAGCGTGCACTGGTGCAAAGCTGCATGCTATCAACTGGTGCAGATACAACATTTATCAAGCACAGACACGAATCACTGACTAAAGCGCTACAACTCTCTAATCCTGCGCCTCCTCCTCTTCATCCTCCGAATGGATCAAGGGCTTCTCTTGCTTCATCAGTTTCACTCCTAAAAGGAAGGAAAACCACAAGTCATGACAGGTTCCCATGGCAACTGTTTCCTCTTGAAGAATGAGTTGAGGGCACTTTGCCCTGTCAGGTGACCAGGGCCGTTTTTTCTGAGATTGTATGCAGTGGAGAGCACGCTGACACAACCAAGAAGTTCGATAACACAATGAACATGAACACACTCTTACAAGATCTAATCTCAGGTAACACAACAACACACTCTTACAGCCCAACACACTTTTACAAGGTCTAATCTCAGGTAACACAACAACACACTCTTACAGCCCAACACACTCTTACAAGGTCTAATCTCAGGTAACACAACAACACACTCTTACAGCCCAACACACTCTTACAAGGTCTAATCTCAGATAACACAACAACACACTCTTACAAGGTCTGATCTCAGGTAACACAACAACACACTCTTACAGCCCAACACACACTTACCAGGTCTCATCTCTGATTTTGTCGGGGTACTTGTCTGTGTGCATGTTAACTTGTGGCAAAATACTACACAAAAACATCATTGCAGCCGCCCTTTGGAAGGTGACTAAGGTGGAACACTGACTAATCCCCCTCACCTGGTAAATGTGGGGGTGCACTGAGCACCGGGGTGTCTTTCCTACGAGGTTTCTTGTGCTGGTCGTCCTGCTGCTCCTGGCTGAGGGCCTCCTCCAAGACGTGTTTCTCTTCTGTGTCCACACCCGCCTCCTTCTCCAAAAGGCACCCCGGCATCTTCTGGTCTGTCAGGCCCACTGTCAGGCCCACCTCCCTCTCCAACAGGCACCCCGGCATCTCCTGGTCTGTCAGGCCCGCCTCCCTCTCCAACAGGCACCCCGGCATCTCCTGGTCTGTCAGGCCCGCCTCCTTCTCCAACAGGCACCCTGGCATCTTCTGGTCTGTCAGGCCCACCTCCTTCTCCAACAGGCACCCCGGCATCTCCTGGTCTGTCAGGCCCACCTCCCTCTCCAACAGGCACCCCGGCATCTCCTTGTCTGTCAGGCCCACCTCCCTCTCCAACAGGCACCCCGGCATCTCCTGGTCTGTCAGGCCCACCTCCCTCTCCAACAGGCACCCCGGCATCTCCTGGTCTGTCAGGCCCACCTCCCTCTCCAACAGGCACCCCGGCATCTCCTGGTCTGTCCGGCCCGCCTCCCTCTCCAACAGGCACCCCGTCATCTCCTGGTCTGTCACGCCCGCCTCCTTCTCCGACAGGCACCCCGGCATCTCCTGGTCTGTGAGGCACAACAAGGCAAACACCGTTTCAAGGAAAGAACATCATGAAAAATAGACACACACACACACACACACGCTGAACGCAGTTGAGCGCTCATGAGCACGACGCAGCACTTGGTGTGACAGAAGACTGACTGATTGCTGTGCTGCCATCTGTCAGTGTTGGTGGAGGACAGTCGTGGAGCGTTATCTTTCTGTCTCTCTTCATGTCCAACTCTCTCTCTCTCTCTCTCTCTCCCTCTTACGTTTCTGTGTCCTCTTCTCCCCCCTTCGCTCTCCATCTCCAACTTTCTTTCAGCTCTCTAACTTTTTTTATCCTTTTTCAGCTCCTCTACGCCTCTTTTTTTTCTTACCCATCTGTCATTCTTACTAGTGAAAGATGGCTCCTCTACATTTCTCCCCCTCCTCCTCCTCCGCCTCCTCCAGGCCGCTGTCTACTCACAGCGGCTGCTCTCCTGGGCCATCAGCCAGTGTTTGCCGGTGTCTCGGGCTGTCCTCATGCAGCCGGTCGCCATGTCTGGGGCCTCCAGGACTTCTTCTCTCTTCTTCTCCAGGCACTCCTGCTGTTCACACGGGCCACATGACACACACACTGGCCCCGCCCAGTCCCAACGCAAGCACCCACATCCATTATCCATGACCGGACCTCCGGTCAGTGACGGAGGGTACAGCCCTGCAAGGCTTGATCTGCGCTCCCGTTTCACAGACTGGAAGTGATCACATTCTGAAAGAATGTCTGTCTGTGTGTTGTGACACCCCGACCCTATCAAGTCCTCTCAAGCCTGCACGTGTTTACTTTCCATTTCCATGCCCCTGCACTGTAGAAACAGCAAGGCAAAAGAAGCAGGGAGACAGGAGTCAGAGAGCAGCGAGACAGGAAGGGAATCAGAGAGAAGGAAGACGAGACCACGCGAGAGATGGAGACAGAGGAGGTCAAGTACACACATACTGAGATGGGGAGGGAGAAAGAAAGAAAGAAAGAAAGAAAGGGAGGGAGGGAGGGAAGGAGGGAGACGTTGCCAAGGCAGTCAGCAGACTGGGGTGAGTGCTTACCGTAGTGGGGCGGCAGGCAGATGAGCAGCGAACGTGGAGGAGAACCGGTACAGCCGCACCAAAGCCTTCCTTCATGGGTTATGTACCCCGAAGGAGGAGCATCTCTCCCTCATCTGTATCCATTAGCTTCTGTTGTCACGGTGACCGAGACCCCTTCTCCCCACCTCCCTGATCCCTGCCCCTGCTGGAGTGCCCCTGGAAGAGCTTATGAATATCAATAAGCCGCAAGTTAATTAACAGACTTATCCGCTCGACAGAGGCAGGAGGAGGAGAACGGGAAGAGGAGACAGGACAGGTAGGTTACAGGAAGACAGACAGAGGAATATGGGGAGGGGGGACTGCAGGAGAACTCAAAGGCAACTTTGAACAAAGTGCCTTTCTGGCGGACTCGCTTCACATGGTAGAAGAACTAGACCAAACTGTCTTCCTGGCAGACTCGCTCCAGGTGGTAGAAGAACTAGAACAAAGTGTCTTCCTGGCGGACTCGCTCCAGGGGGTAGAAGAACTAGACCAAACTGTCTTCCTGGCAGACTCGCTCCAGGTGGTAGAAGAACTAGACCAAACTGTCTTCCTGGCAGACTCGCTCCAGGTGGTAGAAGAACTAGAACTTGGTGCCTTCCTGGCGGACTCGCCCCAGGTGGTAGAAAAACTAGAACAAACTGTCTTCCTGGCGGACTCGCTCCAGGTGGTAGAAGAACTAGAACAAAGTGTCTTCCTGGCGGACTCGCTCCAGGGGGTAGAAGAACTAGAACAAAGTGTCTTCCTGGCGGACTCGCTCCAGGTGGTAGAAGAACCAGAACTTGGTGCCTTCCTGGCGGACTCGCCCCAGGTGGTAGAAGAACTAGAACTTGGTGCCTTCCTGGCGGACTCGCCCCAGGTGGTAGAAGAACTAGAACTTGGTGCCTTCCTGGCGGACTCGCTCCAGATGGTAGAAGAACTAGAACTTGGTGCCTTCCTGGCGGACTCGCTTCACATGGTAGAAGAACTAGACCTTGGTGCCTTCCTGGCGGACTCGCTCCAGGTGGTAGAATAACTAGTGGGGCATTCTGCAGCCTCGCGCTCTGCGTAGACCTCGCGTGGTAGCTCCACTTCACGAGTCTAACACGTCCCTCTTCTGCATCCACTCCAGTCGCCTTTACAACACTCACAGAAGTTCTTTAGACGACTTGAACTACTGAACACTGCGCACAGGGCTGTCGGTCCGCAGCAGACCTCGCCGACGGCGCTCCACTTCTTCTTCTTCTCTCCTTTCAAGTGAAAAGTCCTGCTGTTCACGTGCTCTTGAGCGCGCAGCATGCGTCCAGCGGAAGGCTGCTGAGAACGTTCAACATGGAACGCAAACTAGACTTTGAAAGACCTTTCCAGACTTGTGTTGTGCTGTCACTGCAGCAGCAGGCATCGTCGGCGGGGAGCTCACAGAGGAGCCTCGGCTGACGTATTATACAAATATGTCACAGAGGAAGCCATAACCCAGTGCGCTTTTTAAGAAGACACCGGAAATGCAGCTGCCGTGCTTGGACATAAGTGACAGTAGTCTCGTGACGTGTCCACGCTGGTCTCAGACGGAAGCCGGGTAAACTCTGCTTTTCCTGCTGTCTTCCTTCCTCATCTCCTCAACCTTTAAACTCTTCAAATTGTAACTACACAAACACCCCCTGGCCGGCCCCCTTTAGTCGAGCGGTTAGCGACGTCGCTTCGTGGTGCAGTACGCCCCGGATCGAATCCCGCAGCGGGCGGAAATACGCTCGGTCGCATTGGTGGCTGCGGTGGGATCCGGAAGTGTCCGAAAGAGTGCAGCTCCTCATAAGTGTCTTCGGAGGGCGTGCTTCCGGGAGAGGGTGACTACTGTAATCTACAAAAAGACTCGCTGGCAGCTGGCCAGTGGGCCGGCCCCCTTTAGTCGAGCGGTTAGCGACGTCGCCTTGTGGTGCAGTACGCCCGGATCGAATCCCGCAGCGGGCGGAAATACGCTCGGTTACAAAATAAAAACCTACCTACCTAACTAACTGGGGGGGTGGACTGCCCTGCCCTGCCCACCGCACCTCTCCATAAGAGGGTCATTAAGGTGAAGTGCAAATGAGGTTTCAGCAAGTATTATGCAACATGAAACAATAAACTCCTGTGACCGAGCTGCCGGGTCCGAGTTCTTTCTGTCCTCAGCATGTTATGAAACCTCACTGAGCTGCTCCCACATACACACTCACCATCTTCCGTTCAGTCGACACCCTTTTGATGCTTCAATGGCAGACGGTTCTGAGACAAACGGCGTGTCCTGCCTGGCTGTGAAGTGTCCTGCGCTATTGTTCCCGACGCCCCCGTGCGTCATGAGAGCCTGGTCGTGCCTTGGCCAACACGGAGGTCATCCATATAGAGAGCATCAGCGTAACAGAACACCCATTATCTGATGTGAAAAGTGTACGTGGTTTTGCTGAGCACATGTAAAATCACATGGTGAGGTGCACTGGCACCTCTTGATGGCAGGCATGGCGTGCATTTTGAATTCACGCTAGTTGCAGTGCGTATAATCCCGAGTAACAGACAACTAACAAACAATAATCAATATGTTGCAATCAATAACAATTCATTAAGAACACTTATTAAAACCGTTTTGTTAAATGGGTTGAATAACCTGCAGTCAGTAAGAGGTTTTATAGGATGAAGTTAGTAATGTGGAGCCAGTCACATGGTCTTACTACAGTGTAGTACAGGGATAGGCAGTCTTATCCAGAAAGGGCCGGCGGTGTTGGTGAAGGTTTTTGTTCCAACCAAGCAGTTACACACGTGTGTCTCCTAATCAAGTTCCTCAGCAAAGACTACTGGTTGATGAGTGGGATCAGGTGTGTAACTGCTTGGTTGGAACAAAAACCTGCACCCACACTGGCGCTTTCGGGATAAGACTACCCACCCCCCCCCCACCCCCGGCGTAGTAAATGTTGGCAACCTGCAACCAGTTACATGAGAAAATATGTAGTGCGTATATTTCTGTCCTTGCACTGATATCAATTATCAAGTCAGGTGCACCAACCCAGCCACTGAGGACGCACAAACCAGTGCATTCTTAGTGCCGGTCTTGAGCCCGGATAAATGGGAGGGATTACGTCAGGAAGGGCATCCGGCGTAAAATCTTTGCCAAATCAAATATGTGGATCATAAATAAGATTTCCATACCGGATCGGTCGAGGCCCAGGTTACCACCGACCACCACCGGTACTGTTAACCAGCAGGGTGCCGGTGGAAACTATGCTACTGTTGGGCGAAGGAGAAGGAGAGGGTGAAGGCATGTCCAGAGGCAGCTAGAGAGGAGGAAGGGTAGGAGTGTGGAGGTGAGAGTCAGAACTTTGAATGTTGGCACTATGACTGGTAAAGGGAGAGAGCTGGCTGACATGATGGAGAGAAGAAAGGTAGGCATCCTGTGTGTGCAAGAGACCAGGTGGAAGGGGAGTAAGGCCAGGAGTATCGGAGGTGGGTTCAAACTCTTCTACCATGGTGCGAATGGGAGGAGAAATGGGGTAGGGGTCATTCTGAAGGAAGAGTATGTCAAGAGTGTGCTGGAGGTGAAGAGAGTGTCAGACAGAGTGATGAGTATGAAGCTGGAAGTCGAACTGTGTGATGTGAAGACACAGACAGATGGTGGACAGATGGTTGTGGATTTTGTGAAAAGGATGGAAATGGCTGTGGTGAATACATATTTCAAGAAGAGGGAGGAACACAGGGTGACGTACAAGAGTGGAGGAAAGTGCACACAGGTGGACTATATCTTATGTAGAAGGCGCCATCTAAAAGGGATTGGAGACTGCAAGGTGGTGACAGGGGAGAACGTAGCTAGGCAGCATCGGATGGTGGTCTGTAGGATGACTTTGGAGACCAAGAAGAGGAAGCGAGTGAAGACACAGCTGAAGATCAAATGGTGGAAGTTGAAGAAGGAAGACTGTTGTGTGGAGTTCAGGCAGGAGTTAAGACAGGCACTGGGTGGTAGTGAAGAGTTGCTGGATGGCTGGGCAAGCACTGCAGAAATAGTGAGGGAGACAGCTAGGGAGGTACTTGGTGTGTCATCAGGACAGAGGAAGGAAGACAAGGAGACTTGGTGGTGGAATGAGGAAGTACAGCAAAGTATACAGAGGAAGAGGTTGGCAAAGAAGAAGTGGGACAGTCAGAGAGATGAAGAAAGTAGACTGGAGTACAAGGAGATGCAGCGTAAAGCAAAGAGAGAGGTGGCAAAGGCAAAGGAAAAGGCGTATGGTGAGTTGTATGACAGGTTAGACACTAAGGAAGGAGAAAAGGACTTGTACTGATTGGCTAGACAGAGGGACCGAGCTAGGAAGGATGTGCAGCAAGTTAGGGCGATCAAGGATAGAGATGGAAATGTGCTGACAAGCGAGGAGAGTCTGCTAAGAAGGTGGAAGGAGTACTTTAAGGGGCTGATGAATGAAGAAAATGAGAGAGAGAGAAGGTTGGATGATGTGGGGATAGTGAATCAGGAAGTTCAGTGGATTAGCAAGGAGGAAGTGAGGGCAGCTATGAAGAGGATGAAGAGTGGCAAGGCAGCTGGTCCTGATGACATACCTGTGGAGGCATGGAGGTGTTTAGGAGAGATGGCAGTGGAGTTTTTAACTAGATTGTTTAACACAATCCTGGAAAGTGAGAGGATGCCTGAGGAGTGGAGAAGAAGCATACTGGTACCGATTTTCAAGAACAAGGGCGATGTGCAGAACTGTAACAATTACAGAGGTATAAAGTTGATCAGCCACAGCATGAAGACATGGGAAAGAGTAATAGAAGCTAGGTTAAGAGGAGGAGAGGTGGTGATCAGCAGCAGCAGTATGGTTTCATGCCAGGAAAGAGCACCACAGATGTGATGGTTGCTTTGAGAATGTTGATTGAGAAGTATAGAGAAGGCCAGAAGGAGTTGCATTGTGTCTTTGTAGATTTAGAGAAAGCATATGACAGGGTGCCGAGAGAGGAGGTGTGGTATTGTATGAGGAAGTCAGGAGTTGCAGAGAAGTATGTAGGAGTGGTGCAGGATATGTATGAGGGAAGTGTGACAGTGGTGAGGTGTGTGGTTGGAATGACAGATGGGTTCAAGGTGGAGGTGGGATTACATCAAGGATCGGCTCTGAGCCCTTTCTTGTTTGCAATGGTGATGGACAGGTTGACGGACAAGATCAGGCAGAAGTCTCCATGGACGATGATGTTCATGGATGACATTGTGATCTGCAGCGAGAGTAGGGTGCAGGTGGAGGAGAGCCTGGAGAAGTGGAGGTATGCACTGGAGAGAAGAGGAATGAAAGTCAGTAGGAGCAAGACGGAATACCTATGCGTGAATGAGAGAGAGGACAGTGGAATGGTGAGGATGCAAGGAGTGGAGGTGATGAAGGCGTAAGAGTTTAAATACTTGGGGTCAGCTGTCCAAAGTAACGGGGAGTGCAGGAGAGAGGTGAAGAAGAGAGTGCAGGCAGGGTGGAGTGGGTGGAGAAGAGTGTCAGGAGTGATTTGTGACAGAAGGGTACCAGCAAGAGTTAAAGGGAAGGTTATAAGACGGTAGTGAGACCAGCTATGTTATATGGTCTGGAGACAGTGGCACTGATAAAAAGACAGGAAGTGGAGCTGGAGGTGGAGGTGGCAGAGTTGAAGATGCTAAGATTTTCACTGGGCGTGATGAAGAAGGACAGGATTAGGAACGAGTGAGTATATTAGCTGAGGCTGAAGACGTCACTTAGGTGACGTTGTGTCCAGATGACCTGATTCAGCCTTCTGGGATAGTGAACCTCCAGACCACCTTACACTTCCATCAGTAGTGCCTCTTTTTAGACGAGTGGGACAGTAGCAAAGGGGACAGATGACTTTCTGCATCACTTTCACAGCATGGATACGGTAAAATTCCATGTATTACTTATTTTCACGTGTTTTGCGGCCACAGTGGTGCAAAAAAAAAAGAAAGAAAGAAAAGAAAAACAGGTCACAGACACGGTATGTTTCTCTGGTGCAGGCTTTAGTGCATGTCTTTATTTCAGAAAACAGTGCTGTCCACACTCAGGGACCCAGAAGATGTTACTCCAGTAAAACCAACATAATCAATTTAACTTCATAAGACTTAATGTAAATTAGAATGTGACATCTTGCATCTCTATACAACATTCATTGAGTCATACCTTTAACTTGCCAACATACCCATACCACCACATCTTCTCCCTGTGCAGCACCTGCACTGACTACTGCTCCGCAAACCATAGCAGGACTACGTCCACCTTCTGAACACAGACTGACTGCTGACTTTCTACTGTTCTCCTCGCACACGTTACCATGTGGAGACAGTACTTATGAGCTCAGAGTTGTAGAATATGGCGATGGGCGGGTGGTACCCTGCTCAGTAAGGAAGCTACCCACTGATGAGTCACTTCTTCTTCTCTTGTGTGTTTGGAGAGACGAGCTGAAACGTGACATGTCGTGCAAATTCCTTCAAGGGTCACGGTTGTTGCAGAAAACAAACCGAGGACCTCCGACAGCAGATTCTCCTCCGTCACACACCAGCAGCAGCAGGAGAAGCTCATCTCTGAAGGAGAAGATTTTACACACAATCAATAATCAATAATCACAAGGGGGAAGACTACAAACTCTTCACCTCATTGAAAATAACAATGAAATACCACTCTGGTAAAAATGTCACTAAAAACGATACTACACACACGCACACACATAATATATATATATATATATATATATATATATATATATATATATATATATATATACAGTGCATCTGGAAAGTATTCACACCCCTTCACTTTCCCCACATGTTGTTATGTTACAGCCTTATTCCAAAATGGATTAAATTCCTTTCTTTCCTCATCAATCTACACACAATACCCCATAATGACAAAGTGAAAAAGGTTTTGTAGAATTTTTTTCAAATTTATTAAAAATAAGAAACTGAAATATTGCATGTACATAAGTATTCACAGCCTTTACTCAGTACTTGGTTGAGGCACCCTTGGCAGCGATTACAGCCTCAAGTCTTCTTGGGTATGAAACTACAAGCTTGGCACACCTATATTTGGGGTATTTCTCCCATTCTTCTCTGCAGATCCTCTCCAGCTCTGTAAGGTTAGATGGGGAGCGTCGCTGCACAGCTATTTTCAGGTCTTTCCAGAGCTGTTCAGTGGGGTTCAAGTCTGGGCTCTGGCTGGGCCACTCGAGGACATTCACAGACTTGTCCCGAAGCCACTCCTTCGTTGTCTTGGCTGTGTGCTTAGGGTCGTTGTCGTGTTGAAAGGTAAACCTTCGCCCCAGTCTGAGGTCCTGAGCGCTCTGGAGCAGGTTTTCATCAAGGATCTCTCTGTACTTTGCTCCATTCATCTTTCCCTCGATCCTGACTAGTCTCCCAGTTCCTGCCGCTGAAGAACATCCCCACAGCATGATGCTGCCACCACCATGCTTCACTGTAGGGATGGTACTAGCAAGGTGATGAGAGGTGCCTGGTTTCCTCCAGACGTGACATTTGGCATTCAGGCCAAAGAGTTCAATCTTGGTTTCATCAGACCAGAGAATCTTGGTTCTCATGGTCTGAGAGTCCTTTAGGTGCTTTCTGGCAAACTCCAAGCGGGCTGTCATGTGCCTTTTACTGAGCAGAGGCTTCCGTCTGGCCACTCTACCATAAAGGCCTGATTGGTGGAGTGCTGCAGAGATGGTTGTCCTTCTGGAAGGTTCTCCCATCTCCACAGAGGAACGCTGGAGCTCTGTCAGAGTGACCATCGGGTTCTTGGTCACCTCCCTGACCAAGGCCCTTCTCCCCCGATTGCTCAGTTTGGCTGGGCGGCCAGCTCTAGGAAGAGTCCTGGTGGATCCAAACTTCTTCCATTTACAAATGATGGAGACCACTGTGCTCTTTGGGACCTTCAAAGCTGTAGAAAGTTTTTTGTACCCTTCCCCAGATCTGTGCCTCGATACAATCCTGTCTCGGAGGTCCACAGACAATTCCTTTGACTTCATGGCTTGGTTTCTGCTCTGACATGCACTGTCAACAGTGGGACCTTATATGGACAGGTGTGTGCCTTTCCAAATCATGTCCAATCAGTTTAATTTACTACAGGTGGACTCCAATCAAGATGTAGAAACATCTCAAGGATGATCAGTGGAAACAGGATGAACCTGAGCTCAATTTTGAGTGTCATAGCAAAGGGTGTGAATACTTACGTACATGCAATATTTCAGTTTTTTATTTTTTTTAATTTGCAAAAATTTCTACAAAACCTTTTTCACTTTGTCATTATGGTGTATTGTGTGTAGATTATTGAGAAAAAAAAGGAATTTAATCCATTTTGGAATAAGGCTGTAACATAACAACATGTGGGGGAAGTGAAGGGCTGTGAATACTTTCCGGATGCACTGTATATATGTGTGTGTGTGTGTGTCGAATAGAAGAAGAAGAAGAAGAAGAAGAAGAAGAAGAAGAAGAAGAAGAAGAAGAAGAAGAAGAAGAAGAAGAAGAACAGGCAGCAGAAGAAGAAGCTACCACTCAAGTAAAAACATTGAACTTTAAAAGAAAAAAAAAAAACAAGATCAAAAGAGAAAAAGAACAGAAAACAGTTTTTTTTCTTTTTTTTGTGGTTTGGTTGAGTTATTCATTGATTTGTTTGCTTCATAAATGTGTTCTCGTTTTCGTTTTTGTTTTGATACTACAAAAATTTTAAAATAATAATAATTATTATTATTATATATATAAATATAAGAAATATACCGTTTTCACTCTCTAATATTTAAAACATCAGAAATATATGGTCTTATAGATAAAACATGATGAGATATGTAATTGAACCCCGTGGGGAAAGTCTTCCTCTGCATTTAAGTCATCCTAGCTGTGTAGCTAGGAGCAGTGGGCAGCTGCCGTGCAGCACCCGGGGACCAACTCCAGTTCGTCTTGCCATGCCTTGCTCAGGGGCACAGACAGGAGTATTAACCCTAACATGTATGTCTTTTTGATGGTGGGGAAACCGGAGCACCCGCAGAAAACCCACCGCAGACACGGGGAGAACATGCAAACTCCATACAGAGGATGAGCTGGGATGACCCCCAAGGTTGGACTACCACGGGGTTCGAACCCAGGACCTTCTTGCTGTGAGAGACAGCGCCAACCACTGTGCCACCATGCAACCCATGTTTACCTATACAGTTATCTATATGTTTACCTATATGTTTAACGTTTTTATCTATATGTTTATTCATATGATTAACATGTTTATCTCTATGTTCTATATGTTTAACTTAATTATCTATATGTTTATCTAGATGAATATAGATAAACATATGTATCTATATCTTTATCTATATTTTCAACATGTGTATCTGTTTATCAATATGTTTAACGTGTTTATCTATATATTAAACGTGTGTATCTATGTTTATCTATATGTTCAACATGTTTGTCTATATGTTTAACGTGTGTATCTTCATGTTTAACATGCTTATGTATATGCTTAGCTATGTGTTTATCTATATATGTAACATGCTTATTTATGTTTATCCATGTTTATCTAGATAATCAGATAAAAATATATGCATTTGTGTTAGCAACGACAACGTTAGCCCGGAAGTCTTTAGCTCCAACAGCGACCCACTGCCTCTGCTAGCTAGCAACGACAACGTTAGCCCGGAAGTCTTTAGCTCCGGCAGCGACACACTGCCTCTGCTAGCTAGCAACGAAAACATTAACCCGGAAGTCTTTAGCTCCGGCAGCGACACACTGCCTCAGCTAGCTAGCAACGACAACGTTAGCCCGGAAGTCTTTAGCTCCGGCAGCGACACACTGCCTCTGCTAGCTAGCAACGACAACGTTAGCCCGGAAGTCTTTAGCTCCGGCAGCGACACACTGCCTATGCTAGCTAGCAACGAAAACTTTAGCCCGGAAGTCTTTAGCTCCGGCAGCGACACACTGCCTCTGCTAGCTAGCAACGACAACGTTAGCCCGGAAGTCTTTAGCTCCGGCAGCGACACACTGCCTATGCTAGCTAGCAACGACAACGTTAGCCCGGAAGTCTTTAGCTCCGGCAGCGACACACTGCCTATGCTAGCTAGCAACGACAACGTTAGCCCGGAAGTCTTTAGCTCCGGCAGCGACACACTGCCTCTGGTAGGGGTACAAGACAGGGAAAACGACGGAAAAACGGGAGAAGAAACTGACATAGACGGGGATGAGCAAACAGTGGGAAGTAACGTTACTTCAGGCTCATTTGATTTTGATGACTTGATCACAGAGTTGCAAAGAAAACGTCAAGAAAGAAGTAAAGGTAAAGAACTACTACAGATAAGAACCATTTGAATATGTTGTCTGTGCATTGAGCAGTATTGTAACGTACATGAATAAGTCGGACCCTTTAATCGAGTGGTCAACGTAGTCGCTTGCGGTGTGGGAGCCGCGGGTTCGCGTCCCGGATGCTGTGCTATGATACACAGCAAACTAGTGTGTAATCCGGTGCGAGTGGTGTGATTTAGGGTACAGTACCATCTATGGTGGGAGTCCACAGTAGCTGTGTAGCTTTGTAACCATGTGACCTCTACAAGTTAAATCAATACGCTACACTGTACGACTTAACGCTAGTTTGAAACGCCTCGCCCTCAACTGGAACCTTAATTGTCAAACACCCCCCCCACCACCACCACCACCACCACCACCACACCACACCAATAGGACCTGTGTTATTACCCAGCACAGTGGTGGCATGGTGCCTTTAACTTGTTACTAACGAAAGGTACGGTCCTCCATTTGTACTCCCGGAAGCCTTATAATGCACGTCACACTACCCCCGCGCTTCAGCATACCAGCTCCCTCGTGCCTCTGGGCGCACGCACTTCCGATGACCTCACGGTCTCACCGTGCCACTTCTGACACCAATGCAGCGGATCGGACCCTTTAGTCGACTGGTTAACGTAGTCGCCCGCGGTGCGGGAAATCCGAGCTCGCGTCCCGTCTGTGGCGGTCCGGCCCAGCTGCCCCCCGAATTCGCTACAGTGTTTTGTGGATGAGTTTGTTTGATATGCTGTTTGCATAACACTGTGGTGTGATGCTGCTTTATTGTGTTGGAGTCCGTTTGTCAACTTCATTATATTGTGGCGAATTCGGGGGACAACGCAACCACAGGAAGTGCCGCGGCCGGGAAGCGAACCCGTATCGCCCGCACCGCAGGAGACATCGCTGACCGCTCGACTAAAGGGCCCGACCCGCCAGCCAGCCAGCGGCCAGCGTGTCTTCTTATCCATGCACGTTACCATATGCTGGGTTTTGCAGTTGTGTGTGAAGTTGCCTAGCTGACTTAGTGGGCCTTGTTGTGAGACCCGCATTCAGCGGTGCTGTGTGATTACCTTAGGATGGCGCTGTTGTAAGCCTAGTCCTAGTCAGTCACACTGTTATGTGTCAGTAATAACCGGTGTGCTGTCTGCTTGGCTGGTTTTCCATGAACACACATATTGCCATAGTCTAGAGTCATACCCTGCCTTGGCATGATTTAACCCATTGTTTCCTTGTCTTGTGATTGGTGAGTGAAATGGCAGTACTTGGTCTACTGAACTGTAGGCCTACCTGCTCAGATGGACTGGCTATTGGTTTGTGATTATGGTCTGGTGGATTTGACATGCCAACTTGACTTGAAGCTCAAGAAACTAAATAAACAAAGCTAAAAAAATTAAGGTGGGGTTTGGTGGCTGGGGCGTGGGGTGTGTGTGTGTGTGGGGGGGGGTATGAGCTTCAGTACCTACGGAATTAAGCCTTGGCCTGACCGAGACAAGACGAGCTGGAGTTGGTCCCGGGGCGCTGCACGGTGGCTGCCCCTGCAGCTTCGCAGTGAGGATGGGGCACATGCAGAGCTGAACTGCCCCACGGCATCAGTCGAGTATCTCAACACGGGTTACACTTGTTTATGATCGGAGGCGTTCCTGTTTAACAGAGAACTGAGACGAGAGCAGGATAAGCGGCTTGGCTCAAGGATGGAACAGACTGGATGATGGAAGGCTCTGTTTTTCTGTCCAAAACACAAACGGTTTTTCTTTTTCCTCTTTCTAAGTCCAACCCAGTTAAACTGACTCAGTCACCTCGAGAGTGTTGCGGTCTTACACCATTCGGTTTCCCTTTGGAGTGCTAAAGGTAACAATGGAGACTGGACGAAATGAGGAAGTAGATCGTTTTACATCACGTGTAATGATTACGTGTTGTAATATTTAAGCGGATAATACATCCCACTCCACATGTGTCAGATCCCTGTTCATGGCTTTGGCCATGGCAACATGTCATGTCTTGTGGTAGCGTCAATAAAACCAACACTCTTGTACAGTGTTTGGGTACACATGGCCACCAGAGGGCAGCAAAGACATAGTAATGCTACGAAGATTTAGGATCGCCCGTTACTTTCAGTCTCCTGCCGTTTAGTCACCACCGAAGGCCATTGAGCTGAAACCTGGCGTAGGCAGAAATCACAGTGGGGGTGGGCGCAGAGAAAATCAGGTGGGTCCAACCCGTCCAAGACCAATCATACTTAATAGGTTCTGAAACGCACTTGTTAACCAAAACAGGCCATTACAACTGTACATCCTGAATGCACCACAGTCTAATCATACAAGCCTTGTCAGAGGGCATGTTACAGGCACCAAGAAGAACATTAACAGCATCGCATAGCCTGACACGGTGGCCACACACACACACACACACACACGCACACACACACACACACACTGTGAGGTGGCCGCACCAACCACTGCACCACCGTGCCGCCCCTCCATTGTGTCACTTTTCCTAAATCCCTGCTTCATTCTTTGTGAGTGAATCATAGCTGCATTTTCCATGGATACACATCTCTTGTTCTACTTTTAGAGCTTCCCCTGATGTACCGTGTAGCTGTTCCTTTCTGCAGAAATGTGTGCTATTTTAACCCCAATTGAATTCAGCCTATCCTGTCCCTGACCAGTCTCCTCCAACCCCGCCCTTTAACACACACAATACATGACAAAGGGAAGGAAATGTCTGTTTCTCTCTTTACATGGCCGGCATGTACCCCGGCCATGTCAATTCATCCCCCTCTCTATCTCTTTGCATCTCCCTAGGGATGCTGGTTCATGTGTCACCGAAATAAGAATGTCGTCCATCATGAACAGAAATTAGCTGTATAATTTCATGCAGTGTAATCCTCACTGTAATCCTAGTAATAGGATTAATCCTATTAATAATCCTAGTAATCCTAATAGTGTAATACTAAATGTTCATGTTAAGGTAAGCTTTGCCTTTTCACATTCTGACACACGTACCTCACCCAAAGGACAATAGATACACATGGTCCACAAGCCTGGATTTTACCCATGTAGGGACTGCACAGCATGTACCTCCTGTGGTAAAATTACTGGCAAGCTCACGCGTACCATGGGAACAGCTATCATATCGGGCAATTTTTGACATGATCAGGTGAAAAGTTTTACTACTGTTATCTTGCCCGTCTGGTATATTGGTAAAACTGATAGACAAGTTAAAACAGACTAAATCACTCATTGTCTGACCTGTCATTATGTGCTATACAACAAATTAAAACTTCACGCTCATCTCCCCCTCCGTACACTTGAGGGCTCCTCTGAGCTGCTGTTGGATAAAGATCAGTGCCCACTCAGCCTCCTCTTTGGCCTCGAGGAGCCGAGCCTTCTCCTTCTGCTGTCACCGCAGATGCTCCATCAGCTCAGTCTCTGGTCTCAGCACGGCCTTGACAGCTTCATCACTGTCACGCTTCTGCTGAGAGGCCAAGAAGACCTCCTTTTCCTGCTGGAGTCTCTCTTTTTCCTTGTGAGAGGTACGGCTCTAGCTGTGCTGCCAGTGGCAGGAGGAACGGGGCCAGATGATACTGATGGTGGCAGCCATCCAGACCACTAGGAACAAGGAGAGGTGGTTCCCGTTGACCACGCAGCAACTGAAGCAGCATCATTTGGCAGACATGGCCTTGGCACTGGTAAGGGGATGGCTGGAGATGGGGCAGCGCCCCGAGTGGACAGAGGTGTCAGTGCTGGGGCCCAATGTAAAGGTCTACCACTCTCAATCGGGCAACTTTGAGCTCTATGACAGGTTGGTGTATCGGAGGTGGCAAGCTCCCAGACAAGGGAGCGACCTCCTGCAGCTATTGGTGCCCTGTGTGCTCCGTCCCCAGGTTCTCCAGATGGTCTGTAACTTGGTGGGGGCGGGGCACTATGGAAACGCCAAGACTCTCCATCACCTCAGGGGGGCGGTTCTACTGGCCTGGCTGTCAATGAGACGTGGAGTTGCACGAGCAGTGCTGTGATTCCTGCACCTGCCGGGCCCAGGCGGGCTCCGGAGTGTGCCAGAAGAGGGTCTATGACACATGGTGTCTTGGGTAGGTCTTCATGCTAGGGGACAGGGTATGGGTGTATTGTCCCGTTCGCAAGAGGATTTCCCCCAAGCTTTGCAGCTACTGGCAGGGGCCCGGCGAAGTCGTGGGCCGGTTGTCTGAGGTGGTGTACAGATATGCATTCCCGGCGAGGGGCGCATGGGGGTGCTGCACCTGGACAGACTCTCCCCTTCCTCCGCCTGTTGTTGGGGCCGGGGGTGACAGCAGCACCCTATGTGCCAATAAGTGCACCTGTCCCCCAGTTGCGCTTCCTGTGAGCCCTGGGTGGCCTGTTTGCCAGCGACGACACCCTGGACATTTGAGGGACTATGCATTGCGTGACGGGGTCGTCAAAAACGAATGACCCCTCAGGTGGGGGCTGTGTAGTGACCGCCGGAGTGGTCGCTATGACTGTCGGTGGCTCTGCACTGGTGGAGCACAGGGGCTCGTTGGACTGTTAATATTTGGGTTGAAATTGTTATAATTTATGTGTTCAAAGGTTTGGTTCATGTTGGAATGTGCTGTTTGGTTGGGGGTTCAACTCGGACTAAGTAGAAGACCATTTACTGACTGACTGGCTGACTGTAGGACCGTGACTCGGACTAATGTCGCCGGTTGTGACCTCGGGGGGGGGGGGTGGCATTGTGTTGTTAAGTCTGCTTGGTGTGTAAATAAAAGAGCACTCCCGGGGTCGTGTGGTGTAGGGGGCAGTACGGGGCACGGGAGTAGTGATTAAAAATAGATTTCTGTCTCTCCACTCATTCTTCCACGCTTGTTTGCCTCCACAGTCGAAACAGTTAGATGGAAATAGTTTTAGAAAGATGCCTTTCTTTGCTTTCTTAGGCAGCTTAAAAAACATCAACTGCTCGTTCTGTTTTACTCAGCCATTATCCAGTCCATCATAACAGCTTCTATTACAGTATTACAGTAGTACAGTATCACAGTATTACAGTGTTACCGTGTTACAGTATCACAGTATTACAGTATTACATTATTAGTGTTACAGTATTACAGTATCACAGTATTACAGTATCACAGTGTTACAGTGTCACAGTATTACAGTATCACAGTATTACAGCGTTACAGTATCATAGTATTAGTGTTACAGTATTACATTATTGCAGTATTACAGTATTACAGTGTTACCGTATTACAGTGTTACAGTATCACAGTATTACAGTATTACATTATTAGTGTTACAGTATTACAGTATCACAGTATTACAGTATCACAGTGTTACAGTGTCACAGTATTACAGTATCACAGTATTACAGCGTTACAGTATCATAGTATTAGTGTTACAGTATTACATTATTGCAGTATTACAGTGTTACAGTGTTACCGTATTACAGTGTTACAGTATCACAGTATTACAGTATTACATTATTGCAGTGTTACAGTATTACAGTATCACAGTATTACAGTATCACTGTTACAGCGTTACAGTATCATAGTATTAGTGTTACAGTATTACATTATTGCAGTGTTACAGTATTACACTACCACATTGTTACAGTGTTACAATATTACAGTATCACAGTATTGGTGTTACAGTATTACATTACTACAGTGTTACAGTATCACAGTGTTACAGCGTTACAGTATCACAGTGTTACAGTATCACAGTATTACAGTATCAGTGTCACAGCATTACATTATCATAGTATTAGTGTTACAGTATTACATTATTACAGTGTTACAGTATTACTGTATCACAATATTACAGTATCACAGTGTTACACTGTTACCGTATCACAGTGTCACAGCATTACAGTATCATAGTATTAGTGTTACAGTATTACAGTATCACAGTATTACAGTATTATAGTATTACAGTATCACAGTATTACAGTATTATAGTATTACACTATTACAGTATCACATTATTACAGTATTATAGTATTACAGCATCAAAGTATTACAGTATTACACTATTACAGTATCACATTATTACAGTATTACAGTATCACAGTGTTACAGTATTGCAGTATTATAGTATCACAGTATTACAGTATCACAGTATCATAGTATTACAGTATCACAGTATTACAGTATCAGTGTTACATTATTACAGTATCACAGTGTTACAGTATTACAGCATCAAAGTGTTACAATATTACAGTATCACAGTATTATAGTATTACAGTATCACCGTTTTAAAGTATTACAGTGTTACAGTATCATAGTATTACAGTATTACAGAATCATAGTATTACTGTGTTACAGTATCACAGTATCAAAGTGTCAAAGGCTAGCAAGTCTACTCATCTGTGGTCATTACACTACCCCCTCCTTCGGGAAGTGCGTATACCAGCTCCCTCACGCCTCTGGTCACACGTGCTTCTGGTGGCATCACGGTCCCTCCATCCCACTTCTGACACCAATGTAAAATTCAGGGGACAGCCGGGAACCATCGCCACAGTCAGGAAGTGAACCCGGGTCGCCCGCACCACGGGCGACTGCACTAACCAGTCAAATAAAGGGTCCAACCCGTTAGCCAAGGGCTTGCGAGTCTAGTCATCCATGGTCATTACAATACTGTTATTCCTCTAATTCGATAGATCGATCGATAGATAGATCGATCGATAGATAGATAGATTATTTTATTAGCGTGCATATTGTTTGTCTCTGTTATTGTGTAACTGTATTGTTCGTGATAATATCAAGTTCAAGTTCAAGTACTTTATTTGTCACATGCACAGAAATACAGAGTAAAACATGCAGTGAAATTAAGGGGGGGTACTCTGTCTGTCACTGTGTGAAAAAAGACACAGGCCTAGTATATAGAGATAACAGACCAAAGATCGGTGCATTCTTAAGTCAAAATAAAACCATTAAAAAATAAAAACCTCGCCGTCTCAAGTATGTGAAAGGTCGAAAATGATGAGAGTTCTTATGGCCTGTGGATAGAAACTTCTCTTTAGTCTCTCTGTTTTGGCCCTAAGACTACAGAGGCGTCTACCAGACCCCCGTAGCCTGAACAGTCCGTGAGAAACGTCGCTCATGATCTTCATCATGGCTCTCGTCCTCACCCTTCTGGTGTAAGTGTCCTGCAGGATGGGGAGGGATGTCTGGTGCTGAACGCACCACTCTCTGCAGGTCAACTCGGTCACGGGCAGAACAGTTTCCATACCAGGCGGTGATGCAACCTGTTAGGATGCTCTCCACAGCCGAGGAATAGAATGTCTTCAGGATGGAGGGTGAGACCTTGAATTTCCTCAGCCTTCGGAGGAAGTAGAGCCTCTGTCTGGACTTCTTTAGAGTGTGCTGGGTGTGAAGAGTCCAGGTGAGGTCCTCAGCGATGTGTACGCCGAGGTATTTAAATTAGTGGGTTGTAGCCTTTCCCCTGCTGTCTCCTGAAGTCCACCACCATCTCTTTGGTCTTGCTGATGTTCAGGGTCAGGTTGTAGGACTCGCACCACTGTGCCAGGTTATTTACTTAGTTCAGATAGGCCTGTTCGTTGTTGTTGGAAATCATGCATATTACCACTGTGTCGTCTGCAAATTTGATGATGGAGGTGGAACTGTCTGTGGCTTTGCAGTCATGTGTGTAGATGTTGTACAGCAGAAGGCTCAGCACACAACCCTGAGGACACTGCAAAAAATGAAATCTTAACAAGTGAAAATATCTTGTATTTGGTACAATAGGTCCAATATTGAGTAGAGTTTTCTTGAATTATCTTATTCCACTGGCAGATAATTTTGCTTATTTCAAGTTTTTTCCTGATATTGGTCAATTTAATCTTGTTTTAAGAAAGTGTTAATCTTGTGGTAGTCATTGAGACATGATGGATTGTTGTTCTTTGGCACAGGGACAATAATGGACCGCTTGAAGCATGAGGGGACGACAGCTTGGGCCAGGGATGTGTTAAAGATGCATGTAAAAACTGGAACTAGCTGGTTAGCGCGCAGGATTGTAAGACCTGGCCAGGGATCTCGTCAGGCTCTGCATCTTTCTTGCCATTTACCCCCCTAAGGACCCTCCTCACATCGCTCTCAGTGACGGTGAAGTGCTGCTTAGCCTCTTTGACTGTCTTCCGCAGGCTGTAAGACGCTGCTTTGTACACTATGTGTTGTGTCTGCTGTTGTCCATGTATGAATGGTGCTGCAGAGTTTAATGTGTACCGAAAACAAATTCCACCAGCCTTGGTCGTGTGGCTAATAAAACAATCTGATAAAAACAATCTAATCAGTCAGTCCTGTGCTGATCTGATGACTGATGGCACTGACTTTTTTGTTTTGTATCCTCTAAATTCTTTCAAAATTAACAAGTGCAGATGATTTATAGAATGCCACAGCCAAGTCCAGTAACTTAGAGATGGGCTTTTTTTTGTTCTTTAATGAGAAGATGTGCATTGTCTTGGCTGAGAACGTTTTATGACATCCTTCTTGGGTCCACTATGTGACTGACCTACTGAATTATATATGTTATTATGACCCTTACCTGTAATGTCCCCAGTTGTGTTCTGTGAATGCTGTAAATAAATATTTCTATGTTTAAATTGCTGAAATGGATTCTGCTAGCTGCCGTACTTCCATTACCCTCTCTTCAGCAAGCGTTTGGGGATTCATGTGAGAACACAACAGTATGTTCCTCAAAGCTAGCTCTTTATCAAGCTCTCTTGCTGTATTCCAGTGCCGGCAGACATCGACAGAACGTCTGGGAGGTTGATGTGCTAGAAGTCACCACTGTTGAAGAATACTTGGCCATTTCTGCCATATTTTATTTTGTCTCCATTTCCTTTTTTATCTAAAGTTTTATTTCTGTTAAGATCCTTTTTCTAAGATCTAGTTGTGGAAAGCCTTGTTGAATGACAATGATATTCTTCTGCTGCCGGTGTGGGAAGATGGTGGCGCAAATTCATGGTTGCAGCGGCCTCACCCAGTACCGTCCATGCATTATCTTTGTTCATGTCTGTTTGTCTTCGTTTGATGGCTGGGAGAGCTGGGTCTGGATTGGCTGGGAGAGCTGGGTCTGCGGCGTCCTGTGGGCCCAGGGACCAGGGCCCTGCCTGGAGCTGGGCTCGAAGAGGAAACACTGAGGGCAGTCTGACAAGACGCGGAAGTGGAGCAGGCTAAGATAACTGCTAGCCCATGCAGACCGGCAGGCCCAATAACATCGAGGGCAGTCTGGCGGCGGCCTCTCCGAGCCTTGACTGTGTTTTTAGTTTCGTCGTGTGGCGTGCGGGGAGGTGTGTCGAGGGAGGAGGAGGAACACTTTATTTGTCATTTTACTTCACGTACTTGCGCACATGAAGTGAAACAAAGTGCTGTTTCCCCCAGCCCACAGCAGTACAACATACAGACAAAAACACATTTAAGAACTACAAGAACACAGATCCAAACTAACACATATCCAAAAAAAAAACCAAAATCACTGTACAAGGGAACAAACGCTGCCAGGATGACTGTCGGAACTGCCGGTCTGCGTGGGCTAGCAATTAGCCTAGCCTGCCCCAATTATGCGCCCTGTCAGACCGCCTTCCGTGTTTCCTCCTCAGGCGGAGCTCCACGCAGGGGCCATGGTCCCTGTGGCAACCAGACGAAGCAGACCAAGCCCTCCCAGCCGATCCAGCACCAGCTCTCCCAGCCAGACACCCTTGACACCCCTCCCCACACTCCACACGACAACATCAAAAACACCACAATCAATGCCAGGTGAGGCCGCTGCCAGACCGCCCTCGGTGTTATTGAGGGTGATGTGCAAGGGCTAGCAGTTAGCTTAGCCTGCCCCGCTTCCGCGTCCTGTCAAACCACCCTCTGTGTTACCTCCTCAGGTGCAGCTCTGGGCAAGGCCGTGGTCCCTGGGCCCACAGCGCAGAAGACCAAGCTCTCGCAGCTGATCCAGCGCCAGCTCTCCCAGCTATCAAACGAAGACAAAAATTTAGATGCAGACATGGACAAAGACACTGCATCGACGGTACTTAGTGAGGCCACCACAAATGTGAATTCGCGCTGCCATCTTCCCACACCGGAAGCGGAAGTCGAAGGTGTCTGGCTGGGAGAGCTAGCGTTGGATCAGCTGAGGGAGTTTGGTCTGCTGCGTCCTGTTGGCCCACGGACCACGGCTCCTGCCAGACCGACAGTTCTGACAGTCATCCTGGCTGTTGTTCGTTTTCCTGGACAGTGATTTTTTTTATTTTTTTTTTAGTTTAGTTATATTTGTAAGTTAGGATTTATGTGTTTTTGTAGTTTTTGGATGTTTTTGTCTTTGTGTTGCACTGCTGTGGGCTGGGAAATGAGGTTTCATTTCATTGTTTCTGATTCAAACAAAACTCCTCCTGTGAGATTGGTCCATATCTATCTATCTATCTATCTATCTATCTATCTATCTATCTATCTATCTATCTATCTATCTATCTATCTATCTATCTATCTATCTATCTATCTATCTATCTATCTATCTATCTATCTATCTATCTATATGCAGTTATTGTAAAGGGAATCACTAGAATGGATAATGAATTGAAAGAAAGGTGCTAATATGATGCTCATCAACCACGAGAGAGTGGATTTTTCAGGTGTTTATTGGTACAGAGTAGCATTATTATATCATTGACAGAGTGATGTGGTACTTGGTATCGAGGTGAGTACTGGACAATAATGGTAAATCAACATTTGGTAAAGGCAACGTGAAGCCTTCAGACAAAGAGCCTTAGAAGTCTGTTAAGAGTTTTGTCTTTTTTGGAGCATTCAACAGCACTTAACACAAACTTACGGTCGAATAAAAGTTCCACTCACTTTGTGTGCCAATGTTAGTAATGAACTAGAAGTACACAACCTCTCCTACTTCCATCTGTCTGAAAACGAAACATGGACTTGTATGGTTTTCCACAGTGAGACAGAAATTGGCGAAGTACTGTCGTGTGCCGGTTTTTCCTCAGATGTGAAGAAACTACAGTGTTGAACAACAGAAACATTCAATAAAGCGGACTCCTCTCCTCTATGGCAGAATCTATTCTGTTCTACTGATCCTTGGTTAAGAGAAACCTTATCAAGCAAGCAAGCTCCACCAAAACGTGTCTAGAAAGGCACTTTTAAAGCTGTTCTTTTTTTTTGAGTTTGTTGGTTTTGTTTGTACCTTCACGAAAACATTGATATCTCCCTATTTTCTGCATTCATCTAACCCTTCCTCCATTTTAGCATTGTTTACTTTCATGCATATTATGCATTCATTTACTACTACCCCACCCCCCTACCCCACCGCCCCGAGCCTGTGCCTGTCAGGGGACACCTCCATCCAACTCACTCCTGGTCATCGTGTTGCTGGGTAGACTCATTGATTACCTGGCAGAAGGGGAAAAAAGGGGGAATGTGATTCTTTGGCATTTCTAGGACCTCCCCATACACACAATTGACTAAAGTAAAATCATATAAATTCACGCTGCCATGCAAACATTATAGGCATGTACTACTGCATTATATAGTAATACTATAGAAACTCTCTTGAGCTATTTCTACACTATATACACTAATACTGCAGTATTAGTATAGGAATGTCATGGCAAATCCAACAACAGGAAATATAGTAACTGGTACAGTACCGGCTCTTGTGCTTATATGTAAGAATGTGACAAAAAAACCCATAGGGAATCCTATTGGCTCTAGTGCTTGTGTAGTAATATGATAAAAAAAAAGAAAAAAAGAATGCAATAGTATTTATGGTTTCCTTGTAGTCCATTTCCATATGGGATCAGCTGACACAAGATGGGCAAAGGAAAAAGCCACGAGACTGCATGGATGACACATAATGCATTCCGACTTTTAATTACTCAGTTATGTTGAATACTCGATTCTGATTGGTCAGCTGAAGCATTCTACAGTCATTATTTCTCAATAGCAGACTGTTGTCAAGCTGCGGCCTCATCATCACTCCTGTTCCGTTCCAAATCAAGGCTCTTCATGACGCCTTTGTAGGCTAATGTTAGCAAGCTAATATTCTTCTTCTTTTGGCTTATTTCTCAGGGGTCGCCCAGTGGATTTTACAGTTTTCATTGGTTAGCTAGCTAATATAGGCCTACAAAATAAATTTGAATAATGTTCTGCCATTGTACTGACTTCTTTCATATGGTAAAGCCCTGTAATTAGCAGGATAATACACTCCAAGGTGGTCTTCTATTGGAAAAATTCTTCTGCCACTGCTCCGCAGGTCAGAGGGTTCATGCCTCCATGGCATTCATTATTTTTTCAATAGAAGACCACCTTGGGGTGGATTGTCCCTTACTTAGTGCATGTTCAGATTAATCTTGGCATGCTAGCAACACATAACTGTTTATGATTTTTAGTTGGTATTTATGAGGAAACAACGTTTCACGGTGATAATAATTCAGGTAATAAGTGAGTCAGGCTCACAAGTCCGTGAGGATGACGGATGGATGGTGTACTTACATGTCCATCCCTGGTTTCTATGGTCTTTATCAGGACTTTCTTGGACAGGCTGTCAATCATTGGTCTGGTTTCTAACATGGTTTCTGTAACATCAAGGAGTGAAACATACATTTAATAATGTACTGTCTGATGTAAAATATACAGTGCCGTTGAAGGACAACTGGCATGATGTCATATTGACAGATGTATATTTTTGCAGTTGTACAATGGAATTTCTTGGATGCACACATTTAAAAAAGCTTCTTTGACACAAAATAAATGAAAAACATCACAACTTGAGCTCTGGGGTATTCATTTGACACCAATCATACAATGAGCCTCAAGCTAATCCTCATGCTAATGTAAAATTTAGAGATATTCATTTTATTTTGAAGCACTGCATAAAAAAAAGCAGCTCAGGTTTTTAATGGGCCTACTTAATTTACTTCAAACCCCTTCTGACAAACTGGAATCAAGAAATCTATAATTCATATCTCTGCTCTGGAAGCAAAAGAATCAGCAGAATAGAAATGTGGTGTCACCTAAGAGGAACTGAATTAGCTTATAAGCATTTTGAAGTTTTGTTGAGACACCTTTTATATCCATGGACATCAATTAGCAATTTTGATGTAACACAGTTGGAGGAGTTAGTTTTTATCAGTTGCATTGGCTCATTTCTTGAACCAGTGTTAACGTTCTCAAAGCTCTGGGTGCGTTTGTCAGAACAGCTTATATATGGTGTAGCATCACACCATGGATCACCTGCAGAAGGCCCTAACTCACCCAACACATCTAACTCATGCTTCAAAACAAGGTTATGGTCTCATATAAAAAGTCCATGACCTCAAAATGAACAGCTCTTTGGCATTGTGTAAACATGGTGGTCAAGATGTTGAGCTGTTCTGTCAGTATGGCAGTGGACCCTGGAAATGTTGCTTATATCCACATTTCAGTCTTGTCCCATTCTTTCACTGATACTTAATGTTTCCTGTACCAGAATGTTATTTTCGTCTAGCTAACTGAATGCTATTGTGTCTGAAACGGAATGCTATTCAGATGAAGATTTCAACAGTTTACATTACACATTGCACTCACTTTCCCATGGACATTTTTACTGTATTTTTTTTTTTACTTCTACTGTATTGCTATCACTGGAATACTGTAATATGAATAATTCCAGTATTGACTGTGTGCATAACTGGTTTCCCTGCAGAGTGTTTTGGATAATTGAAGACACTGTAGTGCTGTGTACATCTCCCTCTCGTAGCTCCCCTTCCCATCCACCCCTGTATGTCTGTGTTATGTTTATCTGTCATCTTGTTTCACCCCGTTTATTGTAAAGCAACTTTGAGTATTAGAAAAGCGCTACATAAGATTGATGAGGCTGTAGCACGCTGTACATGAGGCTGTAGCACGCTGTACATGAAGCTGTAGCATGGTATACATGAGGCTGTAGCATAGTGTACATGAGGCTGTAGCACGGTTTACATGAGGCCGTAGCATGGTGTACATGAGGCTGTAGCACGGTTTATGTGAGGCTGTAGCACGGTGTACATGAGGCTATAGCACGGTGTACATGAGGCTGTAGCACGGTTTACGTGAGTCTGTAGCACGGTGTACATGAGGCTGTAGCACACTGCACATGAATATGTAGCACGGGTTACATGAGGCTGTAGCACAATGTACGTGAGGCTGTAGCACGGTGTACATGAGGCTGTAGCACGGTGTACATGAGGATGTAGCACGGGTTACATGAGGCTGTAGCACAATTTACGTGAGGCTGTACCACGGTGTACATGAGGCTGTAGCACGGTGTACGTGAGGCTTTAGCACAGTGTACGTGAGGCTGTAGCATGGTGTGCATGAGGCTGTAGCACAGTGTACATGAGGCTGTAGCACGGTTTACGCTAGGCCTTAGCACAGTGTACATGAGGCTGTAGCACGGTGTACATGAGGCTGTAGCACAGTTTACATGACACTGTAGCATGGTGTACATGACGCTGTAGCACAGTGTACGTGAGGCTGTAGCAAGGTTTACATGACACTAGAATGGTTTACATGAGGCTGTAGCACAGTGTATATGACGCTGTAGCATGGTTTATATGACACTGTAGGATGGTGTACATGAGGCTGTAGCACGTTGTACATGACACTATGGCACGGTTTACATGAGGCTGTAGCACGGTGTATTTGAGGCTGTATCACAGTGTATTTCAGGCTGTAGCACTGTGTATTTCAGGCTGTAGAACAGTTTACATGACTCTGTAGCATGGTATACATGAGGCTGTTGCACGGTGTACATGAGGCTGTAGCACAGTGTATATGAGGATGTAGCACGGTGTATATGAGGCTGTAGCACAGTTTACATGACACTGTAGCATGGTGTACATGACGCTTTAGCACAGTGTACGTGAGGCTGTAGCACGGTTTACATGACACTAGAATGGTTTACATGAGGCTGTAGCACAGTGTATATGACGCTGTATCATGATTTATATGACGCTGTAGGATGGTGTACATGAGGCAGTAGCACTGTGTATTTCAGGCTGTAGAACAGTGTACATGACGCTATAGCACGGTGTACATGAGGCTGTAGCATAGTGTATATGAGGATGTAGCACGGTGTATATGAGGCTGTAGCACAGTTTACATGACACTTTAGCATGGTGTACTTGACGCTGTAGCACAGTGTACGTGAGGCTATAGCACGGTGTATTTGAGGCTGTATCACGGTGTATATGAGGCTGTAGCACAGTTTACATGACGCTGCAGCACAGTGTACGTGAGGCTATAGCACGGTGTATTTGAGGATGTAGCACGGTGTATATGAGGCTGTAGCACAGTTTACATGACGCTGCAGCATGGTATATATGAGGCTGTAGCACAGTGTACGTGAGGCTATAGCACGGTGTATTTGAGGCTGTATCACGGTGTATATGAGGCTGTAGAACAGTTTACATGACGCTGCAGCATGGTATATATGAGGCTGTAGCACAGTGTACGTGAGGCTATAGCACGGTGTATTTGAGGCTGTATCACGGTGTATTTCAGGCTGTAGAACAGTTTACATAACGCTGCAGCATGGTATATATGAGGCTGTAGCACAGTGTACGTGAGGCTATAGCACGGTGTATTTGAGGCTGTATCACGGTGTATATGAGGCTGTAGAACAGTTTACATAACGCTGCAGCATGGTATATATGAGGCTGTAGCACAGTGTACGTGAGGCTATAGCACGGTGTATTTGAGGCTGTATCACGGTGTATTTCAGGCTGTAGAACAGTTTACATAACGCTGCAGCATGGTATATATGAGGCTGTAGCACAGTGTACGTGAGGCTGCACTCGGCGACCAGCCTCTGCCGTTGTAAGGCCTTGGTTAATCAAATGGTCCACAATTGTGTCCCTTATTTCATCATGGGACAGATCTATGTCTTTGTACTCTTCTGCTTCTTCCTCTACTCTGCTGTCTCCCCCTCACTATTCCATCACGAATCCTTACTCCTCTTCCTCTTCATCCAGCAGGCAGGTGCCGCTGTTCATTATTTACGTGGCCAGCTTCCTCCATGTTCAGAAATGGTGGTGATTCTGTTGTGATGAAGCTCTATAAACACGTTTGGCAAAATCCATGCTCACGAATAGCACCTGACAGCTAGCTTGACAGAATGTGTGGTTGGTTGATGATTGGAAAATGTTAGATTCGTCATTCATTTGTGAAGTTCAAGTTTAACCTGACAAGCAATTTTCCAATTCAGTGGACATTAAAAAAAACAATGACAGAATTCATACATGTTTTGGAGAGTACCACTATTCAACTGAGAAGCAACGTAATCACTTTTGATCAGCAAGATATATTCAGTTGGTCATTGTGCACATTGTAGGCAGTGTTACTTACTCCTTTGCATAGATGTGCTAAAGTATTTCCAATTTGTTTAAAAGAATGAGAAACTCAAATCTGTTGCAAACAAGTGCCCAGAGGTTTGGAGGTTTGCACATGTTTTTAAAATATTCATTATCACTTGAATATTGTGCCAAAGCAATTGAGAAAAACTAAGAGAAACTAAACTCCATTACTATTTTTGTGAGTTTGCTGTCATCTAACGGTGAAAAATGTTTAGTAAGTATCGGGGCTGATCTTGGGACCCAGTGATGTAAGCGCAGCAGGGTAAACACAGCTGCAGATAATTAAATGAGTAACGGCTTCATTTGATTTGTGGTTTATTGCAACAGCTAAATCAAATGGACCGATCATTAATGTTATGCTATGTTTGTCCTGCTATGCTTACATCAATTAGTCCTAACATCAGCCCAATACTAAGGGATGGTTTCTCCTCTTTACATGCTAGCAAACGCACAAAAGTAGTAAAGAGTTTGGTCACTCATTAAACATTATCCTTTACTCAAGTCAGATGTCATGGTCCGGCTGGATTTTTATCATAATCCCTGATCCTGCTGTTACTGCTGTGCCCTCGGCTGCCTGGACTGGACTTTTAATGTGCTTATAGCGATCATTTACCGCTTTTACTGATGCGTGGCAATGTGACTCGACTTTCATTCAACATCAATACACTTTGTGTCCAGAAAACTGATTCAACTTTCTTTTTTCTTTTTTTTTTTCGGGGGGGGGGGTTCCCCCCCCTTTTTCTCCCAATTATACCCGGCTAATTACCCCACTCTTCCGAGCCGTCCCGGTCGCTGCTCCACCCCCTCTGCCGATCTGGGGAGGGCTGCAGACCACCACATGCCTCCTCCCATACATGTGGAGTCAGCAGCCGCTTCTTTTCACCTGACAGTGAGGAGTTTCACCAGGGGGACGTAGCGCGTGGGAGGATCACGCTATTCCCCTAGTTGCCCCTCCCTCCGAACAGGCGCCCCGACCGACCAGAGGAGGCGCTAGTGCAGCGAGCAGGACACATACCCACATCCGGCTTCTCACCCGCAGACACGGCCAATTGTGTGTGTAGGGACGCCCGACCAGAGCCGGAGGTAACACGGGGATTCGAACCGGTGATCCCCGTGTTGGTAGGCAACGGAATAGACCGCTACTCTACCCGGGTGCCCCCTGTCCCTGATTCTACTTTCTTTGTTGTAAATCTACTTTTTACTGTGATTCTCCTGTTCTCGGCCTCTTGCTGATTTTAGGCGCACTTACACTAAAATCGCTCGACATGTTTAGCGTCTTTCAGCAGTATTTTACCAGAATTAAATGTGATGTTGTCATGTCCTGAGCCACAATTTTGTTGTTTAAATTAATGATATCGAGATTCTATTAGTGAACATTTCTCACAAATTGAGGTGTGAAATATTTGAGAGTATTTTTTGATATTATAGTTTACATTACCAAACAGTTCAATGTGATGAACTTCACTTGGATTCTTAAACACTATTGTTTTGCATATATGATAATATATATATATATATATATATATATATATATATATATATATATATATATATATATACACTGTCAGGTGAAAAGATGCGGCTGGTGACTCCACATGTATCGGAGGGGATGTGTGGTAGTCTGCAGACCTCCCCGGATCAGCAGAGGGGGTGGAGCAGAGACCGGTACAGCTTGGAAGAGTGGGGTAATTGGCCAAATTCAATTCGGGAGACAAATTTCAAAAAATTAAAATAAAAATAAAAAATAATAATAATCTATATAAGAAACAGTTGCGTTTTTCCTGTTACACACCTCTCAGGTTGAGGGTGGAGAAGTTTGGCATGGGGGTAGTAATCCTAAAGGGGAAAGAGAAGAAAAGACAGGAAAGAAATGTTAATTGTATGGGGTGAAAATCACATACCTTATAAACACAAGCTCACACATAATTGCACCCACCTCCACTTGGCCACGTGAACGCCATAAAAACAAGACACGGTACCTGCTCTCCTCTCCCTCCAGCAGTTTGCGATAGGTGGCAATTTCAATATCCAGGGCCATCTTGACGTTGAGGAGGTCTTGGTACTCCCTCAGGTGACGGGCCATTTCATCTTTCATGTTGCGGATGTCCTCCTCCAGGTTGGCAACAGTGTCCTGGTAGCCAGAGGCCTCCATCCCAAAATTATCCTCCAGCTCCCGCATCTGACGGTCCAGAGACTCGTTCTGAGCAAACCAGAGCGATGTGAGTTAATCGTTTCATATTACAGCCCTCTCACATCTGAGTAATTCAAACGTCTGAGAGAAACTCCTTATTTCACCTGACCTCCCCTGATTGGTTGAGGCTTTACCACTCGGTAGCCCCCAACCAATCAGGGGAGCTCTCTGTGACAGGGCGGTCCCACTGCCTGTCAATCATTCGCATGCACAGCCTTCCTGTTGGTTTTCTTGTCACTATTGATCTTGTAGAGGTGGATAGACTAAATATTCCTCTCAGTCAATAAAAAAGACCAGTTTCATCATTTTCTACAACTGCCAAACTCAGGCATGTCTGTCACTTGGTTGGAGGGGGCGGGGTAACAGGAAGGAAGGAGGAAACAGAGCAAGAGTGGGACTGGATCCCCCCCTTTTTTCTCCCCTATTGTATCCGGCCAATTACCCCACTCTTCCAAGCTGTACCGGTCTCTGCTCCACCCCCTCTGCCGATCCGGGGAGGGCTGCAGACTACCACATGCCTCCTCCCATACATGTGGAGTCACCAGCCGCTTCTTTTCACCTGACAGTGAGGAGTTTCACCAGGGGGATGTAGTATGTGGGAGGATCACACTATTACCCCCAGTTCCCCCTTCCCCCCGAACAGGTCCCCCAACTGCCCAGATGAGGCGCTAGTGCAGCAACCAGGACACACATCTGGCTTCCATGCTCGACCAAGCCGGAGGTAACACGAGGGATTGGAACCAGCGATTCCCGTGTTGGTAGGCAACAGCATAGACCGCTACGCTACCCGGGCGCCCCCCGGCTGGATTTTTTTTTCCTTTGGAAGGGGGGTTTATGTCAAAATGCCCACCTTTCCAAAGTTGCCTACCCTAGCTTTAATTATAAGTGAACTATATATTGGAATGAGTCAATGCGAGAGTTATCACAGGATCGTATCCAGCATCTCCGGGGGAACAGAAAAGCATACATTGAGCCAGGTCCAGACGGTGTCCAAGAGCTGTCTCACTGTTACGTCTCCCCCTTGGCTGGTTAAAACCAGACCGGGAACAGCAAACGATGTCTATTTTGGGAGCTGGGACACTGTCTCATTAAAAATTGATATGACTTGTCTGGAAATCACCGTACCGGTTCCTGCACCAGTATTTCAACAGGGTTTCTTTGTGGGATGAGGGCGAGATAGGAGGAGGTCCAGTCACGTTCCTAAAAGCTCCTCTTTATTGATTATTGATTGATGTATTTCCTATCAACCATTTTCCATCAATTCTCAACTATTCTATTGGTGAATACCACTTGTAAATTCTGTTTCACTGTGTTTCTTTTAGAAATTTCCAATTTGACAGTACACTTTTGTTCAATCCATTCATCTCCCTTGTTCTTCTTAGTCCGGTGCAGGATCACGCAGCGGTGTAAAGACAGTGCTGTTATGATCATCATTCCAACTGAGAAGATATTAGCATGGAATATGTCTTATTATAGACAAACCAGTGCAAGTCGTCCCTGTGATAAACATAAATATTAATATTGTGACATTTTTATTGTGCTTGCTCTGTTCCAAATATTTCATGGCATTTTGTGACTAGTAGAAAGGTAGAATGAGTAAGATTTTTCTAAAAATCAATGTGTGAGACTCATACAAAATAATCCCCCTCGGTCATCACTTATGACCCCCTGGACGAGGGAGGCGGTGTCTGTATCTGCAGAGACACTGTCCTGCGTCTTCTTATTTTGCTGTGTGCGGGACGTTTCTGGGCGTTAACCTTTGGGCAGCGGGACTATAAAAAGGTAGCGACCAGGTGCCAGATCCAGATCGTAAGCATGCATCCAAGAGGACGCTACGACAATGGCGGACACAGAACTGGAAAGACACAAGTATGATGAGGTGAAACGTCAAGCGGACAAAGGTCGTGGAGCTCGTTCCTTGGCTTCCGCCCGCTGGCGAGCACTGAAGGAGAGGACAGGGACGAAGAGCGAAGCGGAGTTGACCTGTAGGCGGGGATGCGCTCTGGACACCGCGGCCGGGGGGGCGTGGCCTTCTGGTGACGTTGAGTCGGGGGAGGAGGGGCCAACTTTGGATGTTGTGTTTACAAAACCGCAGCAGACAAATCCTGCTCGTTCTAGAAGCTGTCTCACAGCAGTAATTGGCACGTGGTCAACAAATAATGATACGGCGGCTCAGAGACACCAGAGACACCAGAGGCACCAGAGACACCAGTCCATATTGTAGCGAATCTGGGCGGCAGCTGGGAACCGCCGCAGCTGGGATGCAAACCTGGGTCGCCCACACCACAGGCGACTACACTAACCAGTCAACTGAAGTGGGTCGGACCCTGTTGTTGAACGTAGTCGCCCGTGGTGCAGGAGACCTGGGTTCGCGTCCCAGCTGCGGTACGTTATTATCAGTGACTCAGCATGTGCCTATGAAGATGTACTCGAATTGTAATCGAAGTAAGTTGCTCTTTTTGAGTATGGTAACTGAACACATTACTATTACAGTGAGGCCAGTATATGCAGTATTCAGGCACTCAGAGTACTGTGTTGGCTGTAGTACAGGAGGTACTTACTGTGCTCTTCAGTGCATCCACCTCACAGGTCAGAGCCTGTACCTGCCGTCTGTACTCGTTGGCCTCCTGCTTGGCTTGGCGGATAGCGTCATTGTTGCGCTGCTGTTGCTCCGACAGGTCAGCGAACTGTGAAGGGTGGGAGAATATTGCAGGTGGGGGGGGGGTAGAATATCACAGTTACACAGTGTCATCGATATGTGGATGACTGCAGATTCTGTGAATCTGAGCTACCACAGTGAGGCACAACATCAAGGACAAAAAGAGGTCAAGATGAACCTTACAGAAGAAAGGTTATACTTACATCAGTCTGCCAAAAACTGTGGGGCCATTCAGCTTCAAAAAATCTATATCTTAGTTAATAAGTAATTATAGCTTCACATGCTAAATCCCAACAAGTATATATAGCTTCACATAGTAAAGCTGTATGACTCACATACCACTCAAAAAGTATTTAATTCTATGCATAAATCACATTTTCTCCCCACATGCTCCACTTTCTAAATTCACGTATTTCCTGTTGAAATAACAGCCTCAAGTACACATTTATTTACGTACCTATTTGTTTATTTATATATTTATTTACTCATTTATTTACTTATTTGTTTATTTATTTATTTATTTAATTTCCTCCGCCGGTGCTCTGACAACAAACTGCCAGTACATTTACTTCCCTCCTGGCAGATGAAATGGCTTTGAAGTGAGGCAGGAAGTGGTCCGTCACAGCCAGCTGACCCCGGCTAATCATGTGTGTGTGGCTTCCTGTGTGCATGCGGACACACGCACAGCGTGTCTGTGACTGTGTGTATGTGCATGCGTGTATGTAAGCTAGCCCACAAATCCTATTAAGCTCTTCATGCACCACCTGCACTCCGAAGATAGTAACAGTAAAGAGAGGTCTTCTGGACACATGTAGCCTTCCACCCACCACACACACACCCACACACCCACACACATATACACACACATGCACAATTTCTACTATACACAGAATTTAGTCAGATGAAACACGTTTTAGAATGTGGTTCCAAGAACATGTTTAATTAATTAAACGTGTTCTCCTTTTGTCTGATTCTACAGTCTCACACACCATCACCATGTGCTCGGTACACCCACTTCTACAGTTAGCCACCTAGCTTACACCCACTTCTACCGTTAGCCACCTAGCTTACACCCACTTCTACCGTTAGCCACCTGGCTTACACCCACTTCTACCGTTAGCCACCTAGCTTACACCCACTTCTACAGTTAGCCACCTAGCTTACACCCACTTCTACAGTTAGCCACCTAGTTTACACCCACTTCTACCGTTAGCCACCTAGCTTACACCCACTTCTACAGTAAGCCACCTAGCTTACACCCACTTCTACAGTTAGCCACCTAGCTTACACCCACTTCTACAATTAGCCATATAGCTTACACCCACTTCCACAGTTAGTCACCTAGCTTAGAATGTAGCGGCCAAACCTTTCCAGCTCTAACTTGTGAAACACTCAGTACAAGTTTGAATGGTGAGCCTGAGTGAGTTCACAGGGATGACTTCTATCAGCAGTGTGTTTGGTGGAATGGGGTCGGCATGGCCTTATTCATACCCATAGATTAAAGAGGAGTACTCATTCACAGGCTCAGAGGTCAGCAAGCAGCTATATGCACAGCATTTGGTCGATTATGGGGGCCTTTCAAGATAGAATAAGAAGCCTTTTACAGGGGAAATGATGGATAATTGCAGATTTCGTTTCTTCCATTACGTGGCACGTGGGCCTATCCTGTAACCTACAGTAAAAGATGAAAACCAAACTTACAGACAACTGAAAAGTTCTGCAGTCTTGGGGAATAGACCAGACAGACCATATGACATGCACGCAGTAAAGCAGGTGCTATGGAGGGACAAGTGGAAAGGTAAAGCTCTCTCTCCCTCCATCCCGCTACCCATTCTGACCTTGGACTTGTACCAGTCTTCAGACTCTTGCAGGTTCTTGGTGGCCAGGGTTTCATACTGCAGCCGCACATCCCGCAGGGCAGCAGTCAGGTCAGGCTTGGCCACGTCCATCTCTATCTGGACATGCTGATCCTGGATCTGGACCTGCAGCTCAGCCATCTCCTACCAGACCACAGGAGAGAGAGAGAGACACCAGTAAGAAGAGCTGAAGATGGACAGGCAGAGGACCGAACCACCCCACACACACAGCTAAGTCCTCTCCACACGGTTACCTTCTGTGGTTATGGAAAACATCTCAATCGACACACATGCCGAGACATATAAAAATTAGATTTAGATTTAGTGAAAATATCAACATGTTCTGTTGAACATGGCGGTACAGTATGACTTCCGTAGCCTATGAGATCACAAGTTGTGTTAACATGCTTGAACTAATGCTGAAACCTGTTCATGTCCCTGACAGTGGTGAGACATGACTTGAGATGACATATTCTCTTCAGTATGGATTTAGACATATCCTCCATACAATGAACTATGTAGAATGGCTTTGCATACACCCTCCATATGTGGCACTATCTAGTATGGCTCGACACGTGATTTTCCCCGTTTAGTTCCTACAAAAATATCTCGCAGGACAAACTTTTTTGTGCAATCCAGTTTGTAAGTTTTCCTCAGTTCTACCGAATTAGCTTTTTTTTTTTTTTTTTGTGGCCGTTTTCTCCCTTTTTCTCCCCAGTTGTACCCGGCCAATTACCCCACTCTTCCGAGCCGTCCCGGTCACTGCCCCACCCCCTCTGCTGACCCGGGGAGGGCTGCAGACTACCACATGCCTCCTCCGTACATGTGGAGTTACCAGCCACTTCTTTTCACCTGACATTGAGGAGTTTCACCAGGGGGACGCGCTATTCCCCCCAGTTCCCCCTCCCCCCTGAACAGGCACCCCGACCAACCACAGGAAGCGCTAGTGCAGCGAGCAAGACACATACACACATCTGGCTTCCCACCCGCAGACACGGCCAGTTGTGTCTGTAGGGACGGGACACCCGACCAAGCTGGAGGTAACGCGGGGATTCGAACTGGCGATTCCCATGTTGGAGGGCAACGGAATAGACCGCTACGCCACCCGGACGCCCCTGATGAGGCTTACTGAACATAATGGGGCCAGATGGAAAATGACACTGCATTCCTGCTCAGCATGTCAGGTGCGGCGGTCGGCGATGCCACCACAGACCTCACGCCGCCTGGCCGTCTCCTCCACGTGCTGTCCTTCATCCTTTCCTTTTTAATCTCCAGCCTCCACCCAGGTTGTGTAATCTCAGTGGCAGTGACTCGATGTCAGGGCCTCTTAAACTGCATTAGCACGGGAGCCAAACAACAGACGTAATCCCTCTCCTTCTAGGACAGGCTCGCTAAAACTATTAGCTGCCCTCGCTACGCAGGGACTCCAGAGGTGGGTCCCTCCACCTGCTCTGGATCCACACCCACGGCATCAAGGTACCTCTCTGATGTGGGTTTTTTTTTTACTTTTTATATCGCTACTGTGTGATGCCTGTCACACCACGAGCTGCAAGAACGAAGGAGAACTGTACCTATTTGTTCACATGTTAGAACACGCCTCTGCGTGGTGTGCTGCAAGAGAAATAATGCTGCTAAGTGTAGCAGATTAACTGAGACAGGACTGCAGCTCCTCCCTCAGTGACCAGACGAGTATCGTAAAGACGGGGTCGGATTAAAACCACATGGAGTCACCAGCTCAAGGAGTACTGCATCTCCTCAGAGCCTCCAGAGACCTCCAGCTTATACAGGTGTGTCCTCAGTGAGACAAGTCAAACCCGGGGGGAGGTGAGATAGTGTGCACATGTAATGTGGCTGAAGTGCCTCCCTCATTTCTTTACTGTGTTTATCCTCCTCCCCCTCCCCCCCTCCACATTAGTCCTGGACGAAGAGGCTGTGGATGAGAACAGTACCACTTCCTGAGAAGAATCAACCAAAACATTACACAAAACTTCAGCTGGAGGCAAAGCAACAGCCTAACCGTTTCATACCAGCTGTGGAAAATCTCACAAAGAAAGAAAGAAAGAAAGAAAGAAAGGGGGAGAGACAGGAAGAACTGTAGTCTACCTCATCATGGAGCTTCCTGAGGAAGATGATCTCCTCCTGCAGTGACTCAACCTTCCTCTCCAGGTCCAGACGGGCCAGTGAGGCATTGTCCACATCCTACACACACACACACACACACACACACACACACACACACACAGAGTAACCTCATTTAGGCAGCATTGGCTGGGTGGTGCACAGGAAGGAGCAGTCTGTCTCACATTTGTCAAGTCGTAGAGACTTCGTGGTCTTGTTTTGTTTTGTTCTGTTTTTTAATTTTCCCCCCTTTTTTACCCAATTGTACCCGCCCAATTCCCTCACTCTTCCGAGCCGTCCCGGCCGCTGCTCCACCCCCTCTGCTGGTCCGGGGAGGCTACCACATATCTCCTCCGATGCATGTGGAGTCGCCTGCCATTTCTCTTCACCTGACAGTGAGGAGTTTCACTAGGGGGACATAGCGCGTGGGAGGATCACGCTATTCCCCCCAGTCCCCCCCCCCCGAAGAGGCGCCCAGACCGACCAGAGGAGGCGCTAGTGTAGTGACCAGGACAAATTCCCACATCCAGCTTCCCACCCACAGACACGGACAGTTGTGTCTGTAGGGATGCCTGATCAAGCCGGTGATCCCCGTGTTGGTAGGCGACAGAATAGACCGTCATGCCAGCTGGTGCCCTGAGGCCTCATGTGTGATGGAGGATCACCATTGCTGAAGTGGACCTCTCCAATCTATGGACATGTTGGTTGTGAGAAGACAAGAAAAAATCTCAGACGGAAGGTTCATGTGGTTTATTTCATGGAGCCACAGATGTTGCTCTGATCTGTATCATCTGTCTACAGGGTGCTGAGGCCTTGCATCGTTTAGGACATCAATATTGTTGGTATCTGGGCCTATTATTATTTGTATTATCTGTCTACAGGGTGCTGAGGCCTTGCATCGTTTAGAACATCAATACCGCTGGTATCTGGGCCTATTTTTATTGTTGCACTCATTATACATGATACTTGCAAAGCAATCTCAGTTTAATGATTAAAATGGAAATGGTGAGGTGGACATAAACTAGCATGACTCACCAGCAAGATGAGCCAACATAAATTCTCCAATTAGCACCGACTGAGTTATTCCAGGGTCAATTAAGCAGCTGTTTGGAGTGGTTTGTTGGCACCCCAGACTGGGGCAGATTGTTGGCCACTGATCTCTGCCCTGCCCCTTTGTGTCCAGGGGGAACTTGGTGCCAGCAGCTTATACACATGAGCAAGCACAGTTCCTGCTGGCCTGCTGTAAGCTCAAGAGCACACACACACACTAACACACACACACACCCTACCCACTTGGACAACAGCTTGCTTTGTCATTTTCCCATAAAACCCCTCTTTCCTCATCAGGCCAGAAACAATGGCATGGAGGCGAATCAGCTTTCCTGTTGCAGACAAAGCCTCCCATTGAGCCGCGTGTTAACCCTCTGACACACTGTTGGCATGGGTGGTCGCCTGCCAGACGGCCACAGCGGACTAGACAAAGAGCAGTGCCAAACTTTAGAACGAATTCAGAAGAGATGAAGCACCCAAATAGAGTTATGCAAGTGTCTGTCGAATAGAAATTCAGGTGGAAGCCGTTCTGGAAATGCAAGTGGCTGCAGAGCGGCAGTGGGACTCGTACTTGATCCCAAAACAGTATTCTCCAACCTGTAGTTATTTACATCAATATTTATCTCGAAAGAAGAATGGAGATAACTATGCATGGCTGCACAGTGTGTCAGTCCACAGTGTCTGCAATGTGCATGGTCAAAGTGAAGGAAATAGATGCTGCTTCTATTGTTGTCCATTTATAATGTGTTGGTATCAAGGTTGAAGTCCAACACGTTATATGAAGGTCCTTCTAATGCCTACATAGAAGTCCCACATGTTATATGAGGGTCCTTCTAATGCCTACATAGAAGTCCCACATGTTATATGAGGGTCCTTCTAATACCTACATAGAAGTCCCACACGTTATATGAAGGTCCTTCTAATGTCTACATAGAAGTCCCACGTGTAATATGAAGGTCCTTCTAATGTCTACATAGAAGTCCCACACATTATATGAAGGTCCTTCTAATGCCTTCATAGAAGTCCCACACGTTATATGAAGGTCCTTCTAATGTCTACATAGAAGTCCCACGTGTAATATGAAGGTCCTTCTAATGTCTACATAGAAGTCCCACACATTATATGAAGGTCCTTCTAATGCCTTCATAGAAGTCCCACGTGTAATATGAAGGTCCTTCTAATGTCTACATAGAAGTCCCACACATTATATGAAGGTCCTTCTAATGCCTTCATAGAAGTCCCACGTGTTATATGAAGGTCCTTCTAATGCCTTCATAGAAGTCCCACGTGTAATATGAAGGTCCTTCTAATGTCTACATAGAAGTCCCACACGTTATATGAAGGTCCTTCTAATGCCCACACACGTTATATGAAGGTCCTTCTAATGCCTACACACGTTATATGAAGGTCCTTCTAATGCCTACATAGAAGTCCCACACGTTATATGAAGGTCCTTCTAATGCCTACACACGTTATATGAAGGTCCTTCTAATGCCTACACACGTTATATGAAGGTCCTTCTAATGCCTACATAGAAGTCCCACACATTATATGAAGGTCCTTCTAATGCCTTCATAGATGTCCCACGTGTTATATGAAGGTCCTTCTAATGCCTTCATAGAAGTCCCACGTGTAATATGAAGGTCCTTCTAATGTCTACACACGTTATATGAAGGTCCTTCTAATGTCTACATAGAAGTCCCACACATCATATGAAGGTCCTTCTAATGCCTTCATAGAAGTCCCACGTGTTATATGAAGGTCCTTCTAATGCCTTCATAGAAGTCCCACGTGTAATATGAAGGTCCTTCTAATGTCTACATAGAAGTCCCACACATTATATGAAGGTCCTTCCAATGCCTACACACGTTATATGAAGGTCCTTCTAATGTCTACATAGAAGTCCCACACATCATATGAAGGTCCTTCTAATGCCTTCATAGAAGTCCCACGTGTTATATGAAGGTCCTTCTAATGCCTTCATAGAAGTCCCACGTGTAATATGAAGGTCCTTCTAATGTCTACATAGAAGTCCCACACGTTATATGAAGGTCCTTCCAATGCCTACACACGTTATATGAAGGTCCTTCTAATGTCTACATAGAAGTCCCACACATCATATGAAGGTCCTTCTAATGCCTTCATAGAAGTCCCACGTGTTATATGAAGGTCCTTCTAATGCCTTCATAGAAGTCCCACACGTTATACGAAGGTCCTTCTAATGCCTACATAGAAGTCCCACACATTATATGAAGGTCCTTCTAATGTCTACATAGAAGTCCCACGTGTTATACGAAGGTCCTTCTAATGCCTACACACGTTATATGAAGGTCCTTCTAATGTCTACATAGAAGTCCCACACGTTATATGAAGGTCCTTCTAATGCCTACATAGAAGTCCCACGTGTAATATGAAGGTCCTTCTAATGCCTACATAGAAGTCCCACACGTTATATGAAGGTCCTTCTAATGTCTACATAGAAGTCCCACACGTTATATGAAGGTCCTTCTAATGCCTACATAGAAGTCCCACACGTTATATGAAGGTCCTTCTAATGCCTACATAGAAGTTCCACACGTTATATGAAGGTCCTTCTAATGCCTACACAGACGTCCCACACGTTATATGAAGGTCCTTCTAATGCCTACATAGAAGTCCCACACGTTATATGAAGGTCCTTCTAATGCCTACATAGACGTCCCACACGTTATATGAAGGTCCTTCTAATGCCTACACAGACGTCCCACATGTTATATGAAGGTCCTTCTAATGCCTACATAGAAGTGTCCAGATGAATAATATGAAACAAGCACCAAGTGGCTTTGTCTGTCAATAAGTGATGGATGAGTGGATGGATGGATGGATGGATTGCAAGTGATAGTGGATGTGCAGGTGTGTGATGGAGGTTGTTGCGTCATATTGTTGGTCATATTGACCTCTTAGGACACACAGCTTATTGTCCGTGGCAGCCCCCTGCAGACTGCACAGGCACACCAGTGGAGGAATATGGACTGAGAAGGCCAAGACACAAAGCTTTTCAAACCTCTCCCAGTTACATGTGGAAATACATTTTTAGACAAACAGACCAAGTGTCAAAAGACATGTTTGGGAAGACTGCTATACTACTGTTGTTGTTGTTGTTGTTGTTGTTGCCAAACACATTTTAACAAAAGGTTTTACTCTACATTTATTTGGTTAATTGAAAACTGCACTACTCTGTGGTTACTGACGACATTAAATGTTATATTTAAGTCTATGGATATCCTCGTGAGTCGTGATGTAGGCCAACTACACGGATCTGAAATGCATTTGTTGGTGTTTTTAGGAACGTCTACTCATAAATCTAAGTTAAAGTGACGTGTTCTCTGTGGGAGCAGACTGAGGAAGGTGGACTTGTCGAGTCTTCATCATGCACATCAGGTTTGGATTGTGCCGGTTGTGCGTCTGCCGCTGCTTTTTACCTCTAATGTGTTCACAGACACATCTACAGACACGTGTACACACACATCCTGTGTTTCAGAACAACAGGAAGGTGTTCAGCAGTACGATTCAGAAGTCTAGCTGTGAGCAAGACAAGGCGGACGTGTGTCCTGATGAAGGACACTGGGTTTGTAATGAATAGCATGTCGCCAGTCACCTCCGTTGTCCCTACAAATTGGAGTAAATGTAATCGGGTTATTTTATATCACTTTGAAGACTGGAAGTAAGTAGTGATGTTACTCGGAGACGTACCTGTCTGAAGGCTTGCAGATTGTGCTCTGCATCCTCTTTCTGCAGCATCTCCTCCTGCAGTCTGAAAACAGGAGCGGAAAGAATTGCATAATGGTGAACTGCCACACCCACATCCTCTGTAGGACCTCTGCGCTGAACACCACAGTGTGGCCCACAACTCTTCACTTGAATCCTAGCCTGCACTACATTTAACCACCCGGAAAGTAACGCAGCAGTCACCATCACGTAAACTCAATATACTGCTGGACACTGGACTCCTCTTCATTAAAGGGTTTTCACTAGATCAGGAAGATTATTATGATAAAAGAAAAGGATGCGCCGTGAATCACGCGGAAGCTCTCTTGTTCGTGGGCTTGTGGCTATTTTGCACTAAATCAATCGATCGATCAATCGATCGATCAATCAACAAACAAATGAGGCAGTAACGGACTGAGTTAGAAGCAGGCTTGCATCGTCTGCACAGCGGAACGAGGTGTGAGGTGTGAATAATTGTCGTTTTTGCATGAATAATCAAGACACACACACACACACACACACACAACCTTTCAAAGTTTCACCGAAGGAAAGCGCTGCTACGTGTGCGTGTGCGTGTGCGTGTGTGCGTGTGCGTGGGGGAGGGGGATTTGGAGTTATGGCGTACTTTTGTCTGAGGCGCTCGATGTCGTCCCCCAGGTTGTCCCGGTCCACCTCCACCCGGGCTTTGTCGTTGGTGAGCTGGTCCACTTGCCTGCGAAGCTCCCGCAGCTCCTCCTCGTACAGGTCCCCGACGCGGGACTTGCCCTGGCCCCGCAGCTGCTCCAGCTCCGCGATCAGCAGCTTGTTCTGCTGCTCCAGGTAGCGCACCTTGTCGATGTAGCTGGCGAAGCGGTCGTTGAGGTGCTGCATCTCGGCCTTCTCGTTGGTCCGGTTGGCCTTGAACTCGGTGTTGATGGCGTCCGAGAGGGCGAAGTCCACGGTGTCGGCGGTGAGCCGCGGCATCGGCACGGTGCTGCGCAGACGCGCCGTCTTGGAGGAGAGGATGCTCGGCGGAGCGGACGACACGCTGTACGAGGTGCGGGCGGAGCGCACCGGGCTGGAGTACTGCCGGCTCGAGTAGGAGGACCGAGCCACGGCGGGACGCTCCCCCCCGAACATCCTGGAGTAGGACGAGGACCGGCTGCTGCTGCTTGTCCGACCGCTCATCATGGTTCTGGTCAAACCTTGTCGGTGTACCCGAAACGAGTTTGATTCTTCCACGAAGCTCTGCTCGTCACAGCCGCGCCACTGCAAGCCGAGCCGTCACTAAGCTGGTAGAACCTCCGCCGAGCATCCACCTTGCTTTATATAGTCCACTCCCTATGCAAATGACATAACGGAGCGTGAGGAGGGTGGAGTGACGCAGCCCGGAGCCTGTCACAGATGGAGATGTCTCTCCTTGCCCGGGACGGGGGCAGTGGTGGAAACGGGGAAAGTCATCCCCGCACCGCGAACCCCTGGCCCATTGTTCTGCGACTGGTTGCCGGTCCGGTGTCCAAGCGAGGAATGCGGCCGACATAAGCTGGGGGGGGGGGGCTGGGCGGCCCCGTCCGCAGAGCTGGGTCATAGCTGATGGTACCGGCGAGACTCGCTCCTGTTGCCCAGCCGAGCCTCCCGCTGCTTCCCGTGCGTGTAACCGCTACATGTGCTCGTCCGCCTCGCGTGCTCCCCCAGTCACGCGTCTTATTCTCGGCTTCTTTTAACTTTCACTCTCAAACGCTTTTAAATGGGCTTCTTTTTGCTTTTTATTGATTCAATCTGCATATTTCTTTATAAGGTAAAGCAGTCTGAGCTGCATTTTATAGATGAAAAGTGCTGCTTTCAACGTTTATCGGAGTAGAATTTCAGAACCGAATCGCAGGGCTGTGTGGTGTTCGGTTCTGTAATGAGGCGAGCTGAGAGCAACGCGTGTCTCTGTGTATTTAACCACGTCGTGTCCGCTCCGCGGCGGTCACCTGTCCTGCTGCTTTACACACCGTGAAGCCCGACAGAGCGGCCGTCCCGTCCGGTCTCCGTGCAAGCAGACCCGGCCGTCCCGTCCGGTCTCCGTGCAAAGCAGACCCGGCCGTCCCGTCCGGTCTCCGTGCAAGCAGACTACCTTTGTTTCGTCTCGCACACTCGTGCGCGCAACGCATGACGGCTTTAGTTGCGAATGTGCAGCACGACTCCTCCTCTCCAGCAGGACGCTTGCCTGCCTGGACTTGTCGGGAGGTACCGCGGTGTCCCATAGCAACGGACGTCCCCTCCGTGCAAGTCCGTAGTTTCCCAGAGGTTTGCACGGTCAGTGTCCCCTATTCTAATCTCGTCCGCAGAAGAGAACCCAAACCCATGTGGTGGACGCGTACTGGGGATAGCATCCCCCCAGGAAGGAAGGGTTAAGTCAGGGTTGCCCTGGCAGCTTAGCGCAGGGTTCCTGGGGTGAATCTATCCCCGGTACGCGTCCACCACACCCACATAGCTCTGCTGCACAACTGTGAGCATGTCGCTGCGGGTCTCGCTATATTGTGGCAGATCCAATCCCCCTTAATGGGGCATGTTTAAGTCAAAAACTATAAAAAGTTTATGTTCAGGCAGGCGTTTTAAATATTTTTGTCCTTTTTTTTTAAGTGGGCGTAGGCTGCCGCATTTGGTAAACTTACCCGGAACCTTACTTAGTAGAACCTGATTCTATCCGGTACCGCTCGCATGAGAACACCTGTCCGTCCCAGTGAGCTTCCGGCACATGCGTAGACGGGTGTTATTCATGGATGTATTATAGTCGAATATACTGTCCACATACGTCCACGGTGTTATGATGGAGTGTCTCAGGGTGCTGGAGCTGTACAGCGGTATTGGCGGCATGCATTATGCTCTGAAAGGTCCGTAGGAAGCTTCGCTAGGCGTTGTTCTTAGCTATTAGCTGCTAACTGTTAGCTAAAGAACATGTTAGCTGCTAACCGTTATCTATTACCTGCTAACTGTTAGCTAAAGACATGTTGTTAGCTATTAGCTGTTATTAGCTGCTAACCATTAGCTATAGAATATGGTGTTGTTAGCTATTAGCTGCTAACCATTAGCTATAGAATATGGATTAGCTGCTAACCATTAGCTATAGAATACGGTGTTGTTTGGCTATTAGCTGCTATTAGCTGCTAACCATTAGCTATAGAATATGGTGTTAGCTATTAGCTGATATTAGCTGCTAACCATTAGCTATAGAATATGGTGTTGTTGGCTATTAGCTGCTAACCATTAGCTATAGAATACGGTGTTGTTGGCTATTAGCTGCTATTAGCTGCTAACCATTAGCTATAGAATACGGTGTTGGTGTGCGTTAGACACGCTGCACTGCTGAGGTCTCGGGGTGGTGAATCGGAGGGTTTTTCTTTTTCTTTTTGGTCTTTTAAGTACAAGTCAGAGTGGCTACCAAGTTCCTTGTCCTCTCGTCATTTGGTTGTTTAATTTTGTTAACATTTTAAGCCATTAGGCAGCTTGTTACATGTGACTCGCATCTGTTTGGGGTGTGTTGGTTTGCCGAAGCAGGAAGTCGGTGGTTCTAGTCGCACAGTCTTCGTCCCTAAAGGAGGAGTCTGTCCTTCCCCACCCAGTCACAGCCGACCTTACATGTTACCATGGAAGCAGCTGCGTTGACACGAATGAGAGAAGAAAACCACGGTCGTTTGGTGCCGAGGACGATGTCCCTGGCTGTGATTTAACGTTAGAAGCGTTTCCCGAGTCCTGTGTGGGTGTGAACTTTCCAAGTGTCTAGCCAGTTGTTAAATGAGCATAATGTAGAAACTGTCAGTTGTATTTCATGACATCCTCAAGCACCTCACACACAACTGAACAAGAACTGGCAGTGAGGTGGTGTACTACACTTGTACATTATTGAGCCAATATCAAAAGTAGTATAGACGCAAAGGTGGCTAGACAACTGACAAGGAGAGGAAAGAGCTCGCATAACGTTTGTTCGACTGCTAAGGGAACAGCAGTGAAAGGATGAAGAGTGATGCTTGTGAATGAGATGCAGCATCCAGCAGTGAGCACTGACATCTGACTGGTGGGACAAGGCTGACACCACCTCCTGCTGCCCTGTTGTGATGATAAAACAAGACTAAAACACTTCAGTGAAGTGGTGGTCGCTCAGGAAGTCATATACTAAGCATCTCCAACCTGCCATATCAGTCAGTGGTAGAGCCAAAAGGGATCATGTTGGACAGTAAATGAAACGAGGGACCTTTGGCTTCAGTACGATGCTTTTGTTAATATCTCTGTAATCCTTTAAGTTTGGTTTTACTACAGAAACAAAGCTAAGTGAATTTTCAGTGATCAGGAAATAGTGGGCAGCACGGTGGCGCAGTGGTTAGCGCGATGGCTTCACAGCAAGAAGGTCCTGGGTTCGAGCCCCACTGGTCCAACCTTGGGGGTCGTCCCGGGTCGTCCTCTGTGTGGAGTTTGCATGTTCTCCCCGTGTCTGTGTGGGTTTCCTCCGGGGGCTCCGGTTTCCTCCCACAGTCCAAAGACCTGTAGGTCAGGTGAATTGGTCGTACTAAATTGTCCCTAGGGGTGTGTGTGTGGGGGGCGTGCCGTGATGGCCTGGCGATAAGCGGCTTGGATAATGGATGGATGGATAATGGATGGAAATAGTGTGTGGAAAAGACAACATATTTGAGGAAAGACTAGCCAAGTGAGACCGAGCTTGGGCCATTATGTCTAACAGTCTCTGGCATATTTTGAGCGGCCTGGCCTTTATCGTTGGCAAAGACAGTCTGAAGAGGGAAGTAGGGCACTGTTTGGATTTTAACAATCGGCTTGTGCCTGCAATGAGGCCCTGAACATAAATTATTCAAATGATGCTGAGGCAACATCGTAAGTGGTTTTCGTAACAATAACCAAGGAAACTCAGTGTTTCCGTTGGTGAGATTTTATCTCCGAGCACATTTTCTGGAGACTAGACAGTAGGTTGTTGTGGTTTTAGTTAATACTTTGACTCGGTCAGGAAGACATGGAACCCACCTAAGGCCAAAATGTAAGGCTGAACTGACGCTAGTTTTCAGGTCGTCTTATCTCTCGCCCATGTTGTTCCTCCACCAGAGAGTGGCGTAGCAGGCAAGGTGGTGGCTGCAGTGGACGTCAATACCACAGCCAATGAGATCTACAGACGCAACTTCCCTGACACGCCCCTTTGGCCCAAAACCATCGAGGTAGGTTTTGAGCAATGAGCACAGAGAATTCCTGCTCTTAATGTCCCTGTAAAAAACGTTATCATCATCACCGGCGTGTAACCTCTCCTATACCATAATTCTCTTCCTGTCCTCCTCTAACTTCCTCAGCTGGTTGTGTTCCGTTATTTTGCCACTGTCTCCTGACTCTGCCTTTTCGGCAGGGCATTTCAGGTAAAAGCATAATGGCAGGGTGTTTAGTGAGGGCTAAAGGTTGTCTGCTGTGTCAGCAGCACCCTGTGAGGGTTGAGAAGCCGCCACTTCAGCTCGGTTTCAACATGGAGAACAGGGGAGATGTTATGCACTGCTCCTCTTCCAGGACGTTGACACGGGGTTATTTCAGAATGGGTTTAAGAGGCTGTTAAATGCACTAGGGCAAAAGTTACTCCCTAATCGTGTGGATTGACTGATAACTCCTGCTGGATATTCAGCCAGCCTCTTCATCACTGAAGCCTGACACCAGCAGATGACTGTTACATTGTAAACACTCAGTGGAACTTGATTTGATTGTATAAACAGATGGGTGCCTATTTATTATTTTCATTCTCTAAAAATGGATTTAGGTCACTTTGTATAATTTCCCCACGGGGATCAATAAAGTATCTCAAAATCAAAAAAAGTATAGTTCAGCAGAACAAACATTCATATTTTAACATTAATCATATTGTTTTAACTCTGTTGGTTAATGAAAATAATAGATCTGCTTTGATATTGGCTGGTATCTTCTGAAGATTTGCCAGTATCATCATGAAGATACCTTGATAGCTTCAGCGAAGTGCTGTGAAGTAATACTAGCAGAAGAACTGGTATTTGGTCATCGTGCCAAGAGACGCGCTGCAGTTTGCAGGACACGTTCCAGGCATCAGTTGCTTGAGAACAGTAAAGCGTTCTTTTTCTTTTGTTTTTGTTTTTGTTTTCTTTTAATTCCCCCCCCCTCAAATGTATCCGGCCAATTACCCCACTCTTCCGAGCCATCGCAGTCACTGCTCCACCCCCTCTGCTGCTCCGGGGAGGGCTGCAGACTACCACATGCCTCCTCCGATACATGTGGAGTCACCAGCTGCTGCTTTTCACCTGACAGTGAGGAGTTTCACCAGGGGGGCGTAGTGCGGGGGACATAGCACGTGGGAGGATCACACTATTCCCCCCAGTTCCCCCTCCCCCCTGAACAGGTGCCCCGACTGACCAGAGGAGGCGCTAGTGCAGCGACCAGGACATATATCCACATCCGGCCTCCCACCCGGACACGGCTAGTTGTGTCTGTGGGGACACCCGATTAAGCCGGAGGCAACATGGGGATTCGAACCGGCGATCCCCATGCTGAAAACAGTAAAGGTGTTGAATGTGGATTTTTCTCTCTAGCACGCCTAGCTGTGCCATGTTTCCCCTGTTTCTGATGAACTACCAGGAGAAGTTTAATGTGGTTTGTATTAGTTACATATTGGGTCTTTGTTTGGTGTTAGGGGATCACGTTGGATGAATTCAACAAATTGGCCTTTGACGTGATTTTGATGAGTCCCCCTTGCCAACCTTTCACCAGGTAGGTGTTTGAAGGTGTTATTCAAAAGATATCCTGCTAAAAGTGCAAGGAAAGAAATTGTCCTTTATTTAGTAATCATCCTCCAATTCTTAACATTTTAACTTTTGTGACCCTGTGCAGAATTGGTTTGCGGGGGGACATAGCTGACCCTAGAACCAAGAGCTTCCTCTACATTCTGGATCTTCTACCAAGGTCAGACACATTGCTCATTACCCGTCTCAGCTCTCTATCATTCCTTGAATGCCTCTGTGTCTCTGTGCTGCTAAGGTGACCATTAGACAATTTAAGAACCTTCAGCGTAGTGCTGGGCAATAAAACGATATTGATCATTATCTTTATACATTTTCCCCCAATTTTAAACACAGGCCATTTGTTCAGTGTAATAGCATTAGTGGACTTCCTCTCACCTTCAGCAGCATGCAGGTGACAGGACAGCCAGTCACGTGGCTAGTGTGTTCAATGTGCCAAGCTGCCAAGTAACCTTACTAAGGTTGGGTAGTGCGTTTTTTGTTTTTGTTTTACCAACAATTAACACTCCCACCACTATTCGCTGTGGGAAATAGTGCTGGTTGTACCTAGTGGTGGGCAGAATGAACTAACAAGTCATGTTTGACTATGTCTTGATGCATGCTCAATAGCAAGGACGCCATCTATGTGAAGAGGGAACCGAGGGGGCTAAGAGTTCATCTGTCGCATCTTACAATGATGTGATTGCAACTATTCCCCAATCCTCTGTGACTAGTACACATGGCCATCATAACTCTAGTTAATGGTCATGATAATTTGCATATGAAACTGGTCGCTGGTTTGGGTTGTTATGCCACTGTGTTGTCTATAAGGGTGGGATACCTGCAGTCAGTTGAGACTGAAGAGGTCACTTAGGGCCCAGACACACCAAACCGACTAGCGGCACCGAAGGCCAACTGTTGCGTCGCCTCACGTCGCCTGTGTCTGGGCCAAAAAGTAGCACTTGAACATAACACAAAGACTACAGCCCACGGCCAACTAGCATGTAGGTTCTGCACTGATTTGCAAAGCTGAACAGCCAATCAGAGTGATCTCTCTCACCGACAGGCTCCACCCATTCAACATGCTGAATTGGCCGAAAAGCTGCCGACGGGTCCGACTAGTGCCGACGGTGCGGGACACACCGCAAAAACTAGGGTCACAGACGCTCACCAATGGTCTGACTTTGGCCGACGGCCAACTGTTGGCCTGGTGTGTCAGGGCCCTTACACTGCTGTGATGGCAAACATTTCTCAGTCCTCTGTGACTAGAACACATGGCCATCGTAACTCTAGTTAAGGGTCACACTCATATTTGCATATGAAACTGGTCGTTGGTTTCAGTCATTATGCCACTGTATTGTTTATAAGGGTGGGGACACCTGCAGTCACTGTGTTGTTTATAAGGGTGGGGACACCTGCAGTCACTGTGTTGTTTATAAGGGTGGGGACGCCTGCAGTCACTGTGTTGTTTATAAGGGTGGGGACGCCTGCAGTCACTGTGTTGTTTATAAGGGTGGGGACGCCTGCAGTCACTGTGTTGTTTATAAGGGTGGGGACACCTGCAGTCACTGTATTGTTTATAAGGGTGGGGACACCTGCAGTCACTGTGTTGTTTATAAGGGTGGGGACACCTGCAGTCACTGTGTTGTTTATAAGGGTGGGGACACCTGCAGTCACTGTGTTGTTTATAAGGGTGGGGACACCTGCAGTCACTGTGTTGTTTATAAGGGTGGGGACACCTGCAGTCACTGTGTTGTTTATAAGGGTGGGGACACCTGCAGTCACTGTGTTGTTTATAAGGGTGGGGACACCTGCAGTCACTGTGTTGTTTATAAGGGTGGGGACACCTGCAGCCACTGTGTTGTTTATAAGGGTGGGGACACCTGCAGCCACTGTGTTGGTTATAAGGGTGGGGACACCTGCAGTCACTGTGTTGTTTATAAGGGTGGGGACACCTGCAGCCACTGTGTTGTTTATAAGGGTGGGGACGCTTGCAGTCGCTGTATTGTTTATAAGGGTGGGGACGCCTGCAGTCACTGTGTTGTTTATAAGGGTGGGGACACCTGCAGTCACTGTATTGTTTATAAGGGTGGGGACGCCTGCAGTCACTGTGTTGTTTATAAGGGTGGGGACACCTGCGGTCAGTTTGGACTGAAGAGGTCACTTAGATGATGCTGAAACGTTTCTGTCCATAAATGTTGAGTCCAGATGAGCTGATTCACCTTTGAGTCATGTTTGAATATAACTTCTGAGTTTGATTACACACTTGAAATGAGTTTCAGGTGTTTTGTGCTGGATGTCCTGAATGGACTAGTTGTCCTGCCACATAACTTTCCACCTATATTCAGTTGAATACACTACAAAGACAAGATATTTAATGTTCAAACTGATAGACTTTATTGTTTTTATTTATTTATTTATTTATTTTTATTTTTTTAATATTCACTCATGTTGAATGTGATGCCTGCAACACGTTCCAAAGAAGCTGGGACAGGGGCATGTTCACCACTGTGTTACACCACCTTTCCTTTTAACAACACTCAATAAGCGTTTGGGAACTGAGGACACTACTTGCTGAAGCTTTGTAGGTGGAATTCTTTCCCATTCTTGCTGATGTACGACTTCAGTTGCTCAGCAGTCCGGGGTCTCCGTTGTCGTATTTTGCGCTTCATAATGCACCACACATTTTCAATGGGAGACAGGTCTGGACTTCAGGCAGGCCAGTCCAGTACCTGCACTCTTTTACTACGAAGCCCCGCTGGTGTAACACGTGCAGAATGTGGCTCGGCATTGTCTTGCTGAAATAAGCAGGGACGTCCCTGAAAAAGACGTCGCTTGGATGGCAGCATATGTTGCTCCAAAACCTGTATGTACCTTCAGCATTAATGGTGCCTTCACAGAAGTGCAAGTTACTCATGATGCCATGGGCACTAACACATCCCCATACCATCACAGATGCTGGCTTTTGGACTCTGCGCTGATAACAATCTGGATGGTCCTTTTCCTCTTTAGCCCGGAGGACACCACGTCCATGATTTCCAAAAACAATGTGAAATGTGGACTCGTCAGACCACAGCACACTTGTCCACTTTGCGTCAGTCCATCTCAGATGAGCTCGGGTCAGAGAAGCCGGCGGGCAGCGTTTCTGGGTGGTGTTGATATCTGGCTTTGGCTTTGCATGGTAGAGTTTTAACTTGCACTTGTAGATGTAGCGACCAACTGTGTTAACTGACGATGGTTTTCCCAAGTGTTCCTGAGCCCACGTGGTCATATCCTTTCCACAATGATGTCGGTTTTTAATGCAGTGCCGCCTGAGGGGTCGAAGGTCACGGGCATTCAGTGTTGGTTTTCGGGCTTGCCTCTTACGTGCAGAGATTTCTCCGGATTCTCTGAATCTTGTGATGATATTATGGACTGGAGATGATGAAGTCCCTAAACTCCTTGCAGTTGTACGTTAAGAAACGTTGTTCTTAAACTGTTGGACTATTTGCTCACACAGTTGTTCACAAAGTGGTGAACCTCGCCCCATCCTTGCTTGTGAACGACTGAGCCTTTCGGGGATGCTCCTTTTATACCCCATCATGACACTCACCTGTTTCCAGTTAACCTGTTCACCTGTGGAATGTTCCAAACGGGTGTCTTTTGAGCATTCCTCAACTTTCCCAGTCTTTTGTTGCCCCTTTCCCAGCTTCTTTGGAACGTGTTGCAGGCATCAAATTCAAAATGAGTGAATATTTGCAAAAAACAATTAAGTTTATCAGTTTTAACATTAGATAGCTTGTCTTTGTAGTGTATTCAATTGAATATAGGTCAAAAAGGATTTGCAAATCGTTGTATTCTGTTTTTATTTACGTTTTACACAACGTCCCAACTTCATTGGAATTTGGGTTTGTAATAGAGCTGTACAGCCAGCACGAGAAAACTAATAGAGCTGTACAGCCAGCACGTGAAAATCAATAGAGCTGTACAGCCAGCATGAGAAAACCGATAGAGCTTTGCAGCCAGCACAAGAAAACCAATAGAGCTGTGCAGCCAGCATGAGAAAACTAATAGAGCTGTGCAGCCAGCACGAGAAAACCAGTAGAGCTGTGCAGCCAGCATGAGAAAACCAGTAGAGCTGTGCAGCCAGCACGAGAAAACCAGTAGAGCTGTGCAGCCAGCATGAGAAAACCGATAGAGCTTTGCAGCCAGCACGAGAAAACCAGTAGAGCTGTGCAGCCAGCATGAGAAAACCAGTAGAGCTGTGCAGCCAGCATGAGAAAACCGATAGAGCTTTGCAGCCAGCATGAGAAAACCAGTAGAGCTGTGCAGCCAGCACGAGAAAACCAGTAGAGCTGTGCAGCCAGCATGAGAAAACCAGTAGAGCTGTGCAGCCAGCATGAGAAAACCGATAGAGCTTTGCAGCCAGCATGAGAAAACCAGTAGAGCTGTGCAGCCAGCATGAGAAAACCGATAGAGCTTTGCAGCCAGCACGAGAAAACCAGTAGAGCTGTGCAGCCAGCATGAGAAAACCAGTAGAGCTGTGCAGCCAGCACGAGAAAACCAGTAGAGCTGTGCAGCCAGCATGAGAAAACCAGTAGAGCTGTGCAGCCAGCACGAGAAAACGCAGGCAGTCCAACGTTATAACAAATAAGAAGAAGCAGTCAACTTGATGGAGGAAATGACGGAGGCCATAAATGATTGCTCAGATTCGGGCAGTCTTTGTTCAGGCCTAGGCGAGGCCGCTGCCAGACCGCCCTTGGTGTTATCTTGGTGTTATCAGAACTGCCAGTCTGCATGGGCTAGCAGTTAGCTTAGCCTGGCCCACTCTCCCAGCCATCAAACAATAGACAATCACAGGCATAAGTCCTTGTAAATTAAAGTTCTTCACACGATGACACAAACTCAGATGTAGATGTGGACAAAGACACTGCATAGTCGGCACTGGGTGAGGCCGACACAAACGCGAGCTCGTGCCGCCATCTTCCCACACTGGAAGGCAGTTCTTGCTCAGTGTCCATCGGATCAGGAATGATCATCGGTGTCATCAGCTAGCATTTCAGAGGGTAGCTACTGTTGCCAAGGAGTAGCCCGTTCATTCTTCCAGCCTCGGAGTCCTGGTATAACACGCTGTCCTGCGGGATGCATGTGTCATGGGTAGATCCAGGCCATCTTGCCACCAAATTAAAGATGCTGTGATTGGCATTGCAAGCAATCTGAACACGGATTGACTTCTTGAATTTACTGCATTAGTCAGGATGGAGGACTTGACGTACTGGAAACGTGGGAGAGTGGGAAGCTGGTTTATTTAGATGTCTTGTCTCAGATCTGTTGATTTCAGCAGAAAGAAGCAAACCCATCACTGCTTGGGTGTTCTCACCAGCTGCTCAGCCTTTGAGAGGGGTTTCAGCACAGCAGGACACGTTTGCCTCGTCTCCACCCGAATACCAACAGTGAATTTTAAGTGAACTTTGGGGAAGCCAAAACATTTCAATTGTGTTTTACCAAGTAATCTCCCTGTGCACAGCATTTAGAAAAACAGGAAAGGATGGACATGTATTGTCTGCCATTTGCCAATAAAAAGACTAAACAACGATTTAAGACCTGCTGATTTTTTAATTAAAGATTTTATTCCCACAATTGCTATTGTGAATTGTTTTTTGGGTTTTATATATATATATATATATATATATATATATATATATATATATTATTTTTTTGGCATTTTCTTTACCTGTTTTTTTAGATAGCGACAGTGAAATGGGAGACAGGAAATGGGGGAGGGGGGTATGACATGCAATAACGGTCGCTGGCTGGAATCGAACGGGTGACGGTTGTGACGATGTGGTATGCTGTTACCGTTGGGTAGAGAGGTGCCCCAGCTGTAACAGCTATTTTGTTACAGGTATCGGGGTTTCTGAACGATGATGCTGCAGAAGCTGCATAAACAACGTTTATTATTCTTGTTTAAAGATTAAAAGAAACAAAAGGAGAATATAATTCCTATTAGTTGCCTTTTATAATTTACTCTTAATTTCCATCCATCCAACATCCAAACCGCTTATCCTGCTGTCAGGGGCACGAGGATGCTGGAGCCTCCTATCCCAGCAGTCATTGGGCAGCAGGCAGGGCGGCCCAGTGATTCTTAATTGTTATGCATTAATTGCAGTAATTATGCACAGATGTGGGAAATGGCATGATGTGACATTTAGAAAAGATTGAAGAGTTTGAGTCATGGTAACATGTTCTACCATACTGGCCAGCACTCCTTTAGCGTCTTACAAACCCTAGGTGCACAGAGCTTCCTCTCTTTATTGCATGGCTATTTTTGGCACAACCAGTCATGTCCTGCTCTTAGACAAGCCATTGTGTGGAAATAGTGTTGGTCATTTTGGGTGGATATGATGCAGGCTACTCTCAGCAGCCACTGCCCACTGCTGTCGATGTAACCCCTCCTCCTCCTCAACCTGACACACTCATCCATTCTCCTCATGCAACATTCATGTGACCCCTGTCCCCCTCCTGCAGGCTGGCCGTGTTGCCCCGCTTTATCCTGCTGGAGAATGTGAAGGGCTTCGAGACCTCGTCAGCAAGGTAACCATGAGGACAGCAAGGGCGGGCCCAGAGAGCGGGAAGGTCACTATGGTAATGCCCCTGCAAGACAGCGGGGCCCTGGGGCAGTGTGTGTTTTGACTATTCCTGCCCCAAGTATCTCTGAGCATTTTTATATAGAGCAAGGAAAATACAGCCCAAGCACCTGCAGCCAAGGACCTGCAGCCAAGCAGCTGCTGCTCACCTGTAGCCATGCAGCTGCTGCTCATCTGCAGCCATGCTGTCGTCCCCGTGTCATAGAAGGAGAGACTTTTCCTCAGTACATTGTCACCTGAATTTTCTTAGATGTTTTGGAAATTTCTACATTTGGTTATCTGAAATTGAGGTTTCTGGAAAAAGGTAAACCCATTGCTTATCAATGTGGTAGACACATTGATTAAAGAGCAACGGGCATCTGGGTGGTGTAGCGGTCTATTCTGTTGCCTACCAACATGGGGATCGCTGGTTCGAATCCCCGTGTTACCTCCGGCTTGGTCGGGCGTCCCGACAGACACAATTGGCCGTGTCTGCGGGTGGGAAACTGAATGTGGGTATGTGTCCTGGTCGCTGCACTAGCGCCTCCTTTGGTCCGCATGGGAGCCTGTTCGGGGGGAGGGGGAACTGGGGGGGAATAGTGGGATCCTCCCATGCACTTCGTCCCCCAGGTGAAACTCCTCACTGTCAGGTGAAAAGAAGCGGCTGGTGACTCCATGTGTATCGGAGAAGACATGTGGTAGTCTGTAGTCCTCCCCGGATCAGCAGAGGGGGTGGAGACCGGGACAGCTCGAAATAGTGGGGTAATTGGCCAGATACAATTGGGGAGGAAAAAAGGGGTAACCCCCCCCCCAAAAAAAAGGTAACCCAATACCACTTCAGTGTGCTTATGAGCCAGCACGGACTACATTCTAAAGCTAAACTGTGATGTTGTCAGTGCTGGCTCACTGCCATAGCTGAACCTGACAGACCCAGTATGAATGTTGCAGAGCTAACCTGACAGACCCAGTATGAATGTTGTAGAGCTAACCTGACAGACCCAGTCTTAATGTTGCAGAGCTAACCTGACAGACCCAGTATGAATGTTGCAGAGCTAACCTGACAGACCAAGTATGAATGTTGCAGAGCTAGCCTGACAGACCCAGTATGAATGTTGCAGAGCTAACCTGACAGACCCAGTATTAATGTTGCGGCGCTAACCTGACAGACCCAGTATTAATGTTGCAGAGCTAGCCTGACAGACCCAGTATGAATGTTGCAGAGCTAATCTGACAGACCCAGTATGAATGTTGCAGAGCTAACCTGACAGACCCAGTGTTAATGTTGCAGAGCTAGCCTGACAGACCCAGTATGAATGTTGCAGAGCTAGCCTGACAGACCCAGTATGAATGTTGCAGAGCTAACCTGACAGACCCAGTATTAATGTTGTAGAGCTAACCTGACAGACCCAGTATGAATGTTGTAGAGCTAACCTGACAGACCCAGTATGAATGTTGCAGAGCTAGCCTGACAGACCCAGTATGAATGTTGCAGAGCTAATCTGACAGACCCAGTATGAATGTTGAAGAGCTAATCTGACAGACCCAGTGTTAATGTTGCAGAGCTAGCCTTACAGACCCAGTATGAATGTTGCAGAGCTAACCTGACAGACCCAGTATGAATGTTGCAGAGCTAACCTGACAGACCCAGTATGAATGTTGTAGAGCTAGCCTGACAGACCCAGTATGAATGTTGCAGAGCTAACCTGACAGACCCAGTATTAATGTTGCAGAGCTAACCTGACAGACCCAGTATGAATGTTGCAGAGCTAGCCTGACAGACCCAGTATGAATGTTGCAGAGCTAACCTGACGGACCCAGTCTTAATGTTGCAGAGCTAACCTGACGGACCCAGTCTTAATGTTGCAGAGCTGAACCTGACGGACCCAGTATGAATGTTGCAGAGCTAACCTGACAGACCCAGTATTAATGTTGCAGAGCTAACCTGACAGACCCAGTATTAATGTTGCAGAGCTAACCTGACAGACCCAGTATTAATGTTGCAGAGCTAACCTGACAAACCCAGTATTAATGTTGCAGAGCTAACCTGACAGACCCAGTATGAATGTTGCAGAGCTAACCTGACAGACCCAGTATTAATGTTGCAGAGCTAACCTGACAGACCCAGTATTAATGTTGCAGAGCTAACCTGACAAACCCAGTATTAATGTTGCAGAGCTAACCTGACAGACCCAGTATGAATGTTGCAGAGCTAACCTGACAGACCCAGTATTAATGTTGTAGAGCTAACCTGACAGACCCAGTATGAATGTTGCAGAGCTAACCTGACAGACCCAGTATGAATGTTGTAGAGCTAACCTGACAGACCCAGTATTAATGTTGCAGAGCTAACCTGACAGACCCAGTATGAATGTTGCAGAGCTAACCTGACAGACCCAGTATGAATGTTGTAGAGCTAACCTGACAGACCCAGTATTAATGTTGCAGAGCTAACCTGACAGACCCAGTATTAATATTGTAGAGCTAACCTGACAGACCCAGTATTAATGTTGCAGAGCTAGCCTGACAGACCCAGTATGAATGTTGCAGAGCTAACCTGACAGACCCAGTATTAATGTTGCAGAGCTAACCTGACAGACCCAGTATTAATGTTGCAGAGCTAACCTGACAGACCCAGTATTAATGTTGCAGAGCTAACCTGACAGACCCAGTATTAATGTTGCAGAGCTAACCTGACAGACCCAGTATGAATGTTGTAGAGCTAACCTGACAGACCCAGTATTAATGTTGTAGAGCTAACCTGACAGACCCAGTATGAATGTTGTAGAGCTAACCTGACAGACCCAGTATGAATGTTGCAGAGCTAACCTGACAGACCCAGTATGAATGTTGTAGAGCTAACCTGACAGACCCAGTATGAATGTTGTAGAGCTAACCTGACAGACCCAGTATTAATGTTGCAGAGCTAACCTGACAGACCCAGTATGAATTTTGCTACAAGCTGCAGGAGGGCTTGGGCCACCGCTCCATGGTACACTGGACAGAACCTACAGCAGTGCTGAAGCCACTGTTACACCATCTGGGTTTTGCTTTAAAAGTGAATTAGGTCTGTGGTTCTGTCAGCTTGTCGTGATGTGTCTGTTACTTGTCACACACTTGTTTGTGTGTTGGAAAAGTAAAGTGAACAGTGTTTAAATCATGGACGCTTTGATCGTGAGCGTGAACTCACTGGAATTCTTTACAATCAAAAAGAACTTGATGGATTGGTAGTCCAGTTTTACTTATGGCTTCTAAGACTCCACACTTGTGTGCTGTGTGCTGGGGTGTGTTGTGTGCTGGGCTGTGTTGTCTGCAAATGCCGTGTTAAGACATCGTTTCCTCTTGAAGGAAAATGCTAGATAGAGGGAGTCATCTACCAGGCATCAGTGACAGGAGAAGACAACTGCAATGTGGACACTTACATGGGACTAACAGAGGACCCTTTTAAAATGAGGTTTAACGCCCATATGAGTAGCTTCAGACATGAGCATGCAAGACATGCAGCGGCCTTAAGCCGCCACATTTGGTCCTTGGTGGACAAGAATATCGGTTATTCTGTCTCATGGAAAATCCTGGCAAAGAGTAGTGCACATTCAGTTAGGGGTAAAAGACGTAACCTGTGCTGGGCAGAAAAGTATTTTATTATTTGCAGACCTGAGATGTCCACCTTGAATAGTAGAAACGAATTGGCCACCAGCTGTAGACACCGAAAAATATCTCCTTTGTTACTATAAGTCAAATGTCTTTATTACCCCCCCACCACCACCATTAGATGATACACATATGACATTTATTAGAGTTTTTAAATATTTTTTTAAATATTTTAACTGCCTGTCCTCCCACCTGTGTCCCAACACCACCCCAATATATAATCCACATAAGTTACCTTGTTAGATTTCTAATGTAGGCCACTTCAACAGCGCCCTGGCCCCTAAATGCTTTTCAAAACAAGCCCCAGTCCCATTGGTTGTAATGTTTTCTACCCCTCCATTGGTTGCTGTGCATCATAAGTACCTACCCCATTGGCTGTTATAGTTTGAATGTTTCTCCATCTGATTGGTCGCTGTCCAACCGACATTAGGGGCGTGATGCTGGGCAACGTAACTGTGTTATTCTTTGTGAATAAAACATCAGCAGCTGATGAGTGCCAGACGCACCAAACAGGCCTGTCCTGCTATGCATTACCATCTTTTTCCTGTATCCATGTTGATATATATACATATATATGTGTGTGTGTGTGTGTGTGTGTGTCTTCATGTTTCTGTGTTTTAGGGAATCCCTGTTGCAAACACTGAAGAATTGTGGCTACACTTTTCAGGAAATCATGTTGTCACCTACAAGTGTGAGTCTTCAACCCTGCATGTGATTATCATAATGTTAATGTGAACATCTGAAGAATTGACACTGCAGCTACACATGTTCGATTGTGTTTTGTCTGTGTACAGCTCGGGATCCCAAACTCACGGCTACGCTATTTCCTGATTGCCAAGGCAGCACCAGGACGCTTTTCTTTTAGGACCAGCCCAGAGGTGAGACAGCTGTGTGGTTAGTGCCTGGCACCATGTTGCTTCTAGCTTGTCCTGCTGCTGAGGCTGCTCGTACCAGCTGCCGGTCTGGGAGGCAGAGCGCTGCAGCAAAGCTGAGGCTGCTCGTACCAGCTGCCGGTCTGGGAGGCAGAGCGCTGCAGCAAAGCTGAGGCTGCTCGTACCAGCTGCCGGTCTGGGAGGCAGAGCGCTGCAGCAAAGCTGAGGCTGCTCGTACCAGCTGCCGGTCTGGGAGGCAGAGCGCTGCAGTAAAGCTGAGGCTGCTCGTACCAGCTGCCGGTCTGGGAGGCAGAGCGCTGCTGTAAAGCTGAGGCTGCTCGTACCAGCTGCCGGTCTGGGAGGCAGAGCGCTGCAGCAAAGCTGAGGCTGCTCGTACCAGCTGCCGGTCTGAGAGGCTGCTCGTACCAGCTGCCGGTCTGGGAGGCTGCTCGTACCAGCTGCCGGTCTGAGAGGCAGAGCGCTGCAGCAAAGCTGAGGCTGCTCGTACCAGCTGCCGGTCTGAGAGGCAGAGCGCTGCAGCAAAGCTGAGGCTGCTCGTACCAGCTGCCGGTCTGAGAGGCTGCTCGTACCAGCTGCCGGTCTGGGAGGCTGCTCGTACCAGCTGCCGGTCTGAGAGGCTGCTCGTACCAGCTGCCGGTCTGAGAGGCAGAGCGCTGCAGCAAAGCTGAGGCTGCTCGTACCAGCTGCCGGTCTGAGAGGCAGAGCGCTGCAGCAAAGCTGAGGCTGCTCGTACCAGCTGCCGGTCTGAGAGGCTGCTCGTACCAGCTGCCGGTCTGGGAGGCTGCTCGTACCAGCTGCCGGTCTGAGAGGCACAGCGCTGCAGCAAAGCTGAGGCTGCACAGCAGCACAACCTGCACAGCACGTTTTTGGTAACAGCATGCAGTTGTTTTTCCTTGGAACAGATTTTGCAAAGCTTCCCTTGGGCCTCTGAGAGGAATACCTCAGATCTCAACACGGCCTCACACACTTCCTGTCCAAACACCTGCCGCCAGGAGGAGGAAGTGGAGGAGGATATGGAGCGGGGTTCCGTCCTGTACAAATTAGAGACTGCTCAGGATGCAGAGAGGAAGTCATACCAGAACAGTGATCAATCAGTCCAGCAGATCCAAGATTTCCTGGAGCCGCGGATGAAGGGAGAAGCAGAGGAAGAGATGGCAAGCTACCTCCTGACTCCTAAAACTCTGCTGCGCTACGCTCTGCTCATGGACATCGTCACGCCTGCATGCAGGAGGTCCGTCTGCTTCACCAAGGGGTGCGTCATCCTTCATCTGTATTGCTACATCCTCATCTTTCACTTCTTTTACTCGTTCTTAAAACATGACATTGTCAGTTGATTTAACTGACATGTAGTGCAGATGCAGAGCTGTCAAGACCCTAAAAAAGTAAAGTTGTTCATTCATTCTTTTAGTTTTGTGGTTTTGGCCTTGCTGTAGCTCAGATGGACGGGCTTTCTGTATGGGGCTTAGAGTCCTACTGAAACCACTGAGTTTAACAAAGGGTAGTGTGAAGTGGTTTGAATAGGTATGTGTTAACCAAATAGTGAATAATATGAATAATAATATAAATAATAAATAATAAAATAAATAAAAAATAAATAATAATGAATAACATAAATAATAATATAAAGAATAAATAGTAAAATAAATAAATAAAATTTAAAAAAAATAGTGAATAATATAAATAATAAATAAATAAATAAAATGTAAAAACTAAATCATAGTGAATAATATAAACAATAATATTGTAGCGAATTCGGGGGGCAGTCCGGGAGACAGTTGCCACAGCCGGGACGCGAACCCGTATCTCCCGCTCCGCAAGCGACAACGTTAACCAGTCGACTAAAGGGTCCAACCCGTTAGTCAAGAACCAACGTGTCTACTTATCCATGCACGTTACAATATAAATAATGATATAAATAATAAAAATGAAAAATAGAAATATATGAATAAAAAAATAATAGTGAATAATATAAATAATAGAGGTCGCCTCACAGCAAGAAAGTCCTGGGTTCGAGCCCCGGGTTGGTCCAACGTTGGGGGTCGTCTCAGGTTGTCCTCTGTGTGGAGTTTGCATGTTCTTCCCGTGTCTGCGTGGGTTTCCTCCGGGGGCTCCGGTTTCCTCCCACAGTCCAAACACATGTAGGTCAGGTGACTCGGCTGTACTAAACTGTCCCCGTCAGAAGGGGGATGGTGAGACCGAGAGGCCATCGGAAGCACATTCGCCCAGAGGTGTGAGGGAGCTGATATGCAGAGGCACAGGGATGCGCTTCCCGAAGGAGGGGGGTAGTGTAACATGCACGGATAAATAGACTCGCTAGTCCTTGGCTAACGGGTTGGACCCTTTAGTCGACTGGTTAATCTAGTCGCCTGTGGTGCGGGAGACACAGGTTTGCGTCGCAGCTGTGACGGTTCCCCAGCTGCCCCCCTGAATTTGCTACATTGTGTGTGTGTGTGTGTGGGCCCTGTGATGGCCTGGCAGCCTGTCCAGGGTGTCTCCCCACCTGCCGCCCAATGACTGCTGAGATAGGCTCCAGCTTCCGCACGACCCTGACAGCAGGATACGTGGTTTGGATGATGGATGGATGGATATTCTCTAAGAATCTTATACTTCCTCTACCAAAATGGCACAAAGCCATAACTAAACTGCTCATTCACCAAGGCCATTGTTTACTGTGCATATCTGCCTTTCAACACTTAACATCACACACTTGTGCCTGTCTTTATTCCCAGCTAGCGGTATATTAACCTGTCCTTTCTCCACAGCTATGGGCACTATGTGGAGGGCACGGGTTCAGTGCTGCAGTCCTGTGTGGAGACAGAGGTAGGCTCTGACAGGAGTATTTAGTCCAGGAGCAGCTCAGGTTGATATACTGTACATGCTGTCTTACTGAGCAGAAAGAGAAGGTGTGTCAACACGTTAATGATAGTTGGTGTTTAACCCTGAACTTCGCTCAGGTGATGCAGAGCATGACAGCTTGCAGTCACTCTTCGCCCACTGTGCTGCAGACAATGTATGTTTGTGGTGACCCATTTTTACACCAGCCAGCTGTTTAAGTGTAACCTAAATAGACAGTGATGCATATTATTGTCCACACACAGATGGACACCTGCTTTAGAGCAGTATCACTCAAGCAAGCGTCTGTGTTTAAATGGAGACTTGATGTTGCCTTAACACGTCATGTTTAATGCTGACATTTAAAACCCACAGTATCATTTTAAAGAGTGCTCAGGTGTCACCGTGTCAGTTGCATTTTTTCATTAATATTTTTGAAATACAAGGTTTTCTTTTGACAAGAACGATTATTCAACTGAGCTTATGAGAGGCCAGTTGGTCGACGGTTCACAGAATGCACCCTGTGCTTTTCCTGCCTCAGATGGAGTCTGTGTTTAAAGCCCTGGATCAGTTGTCTGAGGAGGAGAAACTGCAGCAACTGGTGAGGCTGAAGCTGCGCTACTTCACTCCCAGAGAGATCGCCAACCTCATGGGCTTCCCCCAGAGCTTCAGTAAGTCTCACACAGGCAGAAGTACAGTACATCTCAACCCCAGCACACTGGCTCTATCTAACATGGAGCAGTACAGTACCTCTCAACCCAGGCACACTGGCTCTATCTAACATGGAGCAGTACATCTCAACCCAGACACACTGGCTCTATCTAACATGGAGCAGTACAGTACATCTCAACCCCGGCACACTGGCTCTATCTAACATGGAGCAGTACATCTCAACCCCTGCACACTGGCTCTATCTAACATGGAGCAGTACATCTCAACCCCTGCACACTGGCTCTATCTAACATGGAGCAGTACATCTCAACCCCTGCACACTGGCTCTATCTAACATGGAGCAGTACATCTCAACCCCTGCACACTGGCTCTATCTAACATGGAGCAGTACAGTACATCTCAACCCCGGCACACTGGCTCTATCTAACATGGAGCAGTACATCTCAACCCAGACACACTGGCTCTATCTAACATGGAGCAGTACATCTCAACCCAGACACACTGGCTCTATCTAACATGGAGCAGTACATCTCAACCCCGGCACACTGGCTCTATCTAACATGGAGCAGTACAGTACATCTCAACCCCGGCACACTGGCTCTATCTAACATGGAGCAGTACAGTACATCTCAACCCCCTGCACACTGGCTCTATCTAACATGGAGCAGTACCTCTCAACCCCGGCACACTGGCTCTATCTAACATGGAGCAGTACAGTACATCTCAACCCCTGCACACTGGCTCTATCTAACATGGAGCAGTACAGTACATCTCAACCCCGGCACACTGGCTCTATCTAACATGGAGCAGTACAGTACCTCTCAACCCAGGCACACTGACTCTATCTAACATGGAGCAGTACAGTACCTCTCAACCCCGGCACACTGGCTCTATCTAACATGGAGCAGTACAGTACCTCTCAACCCCGGCACACTGGCTCTATCTAACATGGAGCAGTACATCTCAACCCCTGCACACTGGCTCTATCTAACATGGAGCAGTACATCTCAACCCCTGCACACTGGCTCTATCTAACATGGAGCAGTACATCTCAACCCCTGCACACTGGCTCTATCTAACATGGAGCAGTACATCTCAACCCCTGCACACTGGCTCTATCTAACATGGAGCAGTACAGTACATCTCAACCCCGGCACACTGGCTCTATCTAACATGGAGCAGTACATCTCAACCCAGACACACTGGCTCTATCTAACATGGAGCAGTACATCTCAACCCAGACACACTGGCTCTATCTAACATGGAGCAGTACATCTCAACCCCGGCACACTGGCTCTATCTAACATGGAGCAGTACAGTACATCTCAACCCCGGCACACTGGCTCTATCTAACATGGAGCAGTACAGTACATCTCAACCCCCTGCACACTGGCTCTATCTAACATGGAGCAGTACCTCTCAACCCCGGCACACTGGCTCTATCTAACATGGAGCAGTACAGTACATCTCAACCCCTGCACACTGGCTCTATCTAACATGGAGCAGTACAGTACATCTCAACCCCGGCACACTGGCTCTATCTAACATGGAGCAGTACAGTACCTCTCAACCCAGGCACACTGACTCTATCTAACATGGAGCAGTACAGTACCTCTCAACCCCGGCACACTGGCTCTATCTAACATGGAGCAGTACAGTACCTCTCAACCCCTGCACACTGACTCTATCTAACATGGAGCAGTACAGTACATCTCAACCCCTGCACACTGACTCTATCTAACATGGAGCAGTACAGTACATCTCAACCCCGGCACACTGGCTCTATCTAACATGGAGCAGTACAGTACCTCTCAACCCCGGCACACTGACTCTATCTAACATGGAGCAGTACATCTCAACCCCTGCACACTGGCTCTATCTAACATGGAGCAGTACATCTCAACCCCTGCACACTGGCTCTATCTAACATGGAGCAGTACAGTACATCTCAACCCCGGCACACTGGCTCTATCTAACATGGAGCAGTACATCTCAACCCAGACACACTGGCTCTATCTAACATGGAGCAGTACATCTCAACCCAGACACACTGGCTCTATCTAACATGGAGCAGTACAGTACATCTCAACCCAGGCACACTGGCTCTATCTAACATGGAGCAGTACATCTCAACCCCGGCACACTGGCTCTATCTAACATGGAGCAGTACAGTACATCTCAACCCCGGCACACTGGCTCTATCTAACATGGAGCAGTACAGTACATCTCAACCCCCTGCACACTGGCTCTATCTAACATGGAGCAGTACCTCTCAACCCCGGCACACTGGCTCTATCTAACATGGAGCAGTACAGTACATCTCAACCCCTGCACACTGGCTCTATCTAACATGGAGCAGTACAGTACATCTCAACCCCGGCACACTGGCTCTATCTAACATGGAGCAGTACAGTACCTCTCAACCCAGGCACACTGACTCTATCTAACATGGAGCAGTACAGTACCTCTCAACCCCGGCACACTGGCTCTATCTAACATGGAGCAGTACAGTACCTCTCAACCCCTGCACACTGACTCTATCTAACATGGAGCAGTACAGTACATCTCAACCCCTGCACACTGACTCTATCTAACATGGAGCAGTACAGTACATCTCAACCCCGGCACACTGGCTCTATCTAACATGGAGCAGTACAGTACCTCTCAACCCCGGCACACTGACTCTATCTAACATGGAGCAGTACAGTACATCTCAACCCAGGCACACTGGCTCTATCTAACATGGAGCAGTACATCTCAGCCCGGCACACTGGCTCTATCTAACATGGAGCAGTACAGTACATCTCAACCCCTGCACACTGGCTCTATCTAACATGGAGCAGTACAGTACATCTCAACCCCGGCACACTGGCTCTATCTAACATGGAGCAGTACATCTCAGCCCGGCACACTGGCTCTATCTAACATGGAGCAGTACAGTACATCTCAACCCCTGCACACTGGCTCTATCTAACATGGAGCAGTACAGTACATCTCAACCCCGGCACACTGGCTCTATCTAACATGGAGCAGTACAGTACATCTCAACCCCTGCACACTGGCTCTATCTAACATGGAGCAGTACAGTACATCTCAACCCCGGCACACTGGCTCTATCTAACATGGAGCAGTACATCTCAACCCCGGCACACTGGCTCTATCTAACATGGAGCAGTACATCTCAACCCAAACACACTGGCTCTATCTAACATGGAGCAGTACAGTACCTCTCAACCCCGGCACACTGGCTCTATCTAACATGGAGCAGTACATCTCAACCCCTGCACACTGGCTCTATCTAACATGGAGCAGTACATCTCAACCCCTGCACACTGGCTCTATCTAACATGGAGCAGTACATCTCAACCCCGGCACACTGGCTCTATCTAACATGGAGCAGTACATCTCAACCCCGGCACACTGGCTCTATCTAACATGGAGCAGTACATCTCAGCCCGGCACACTGGCTCTATCTAACATGGCCTGTCTCAGATGGACCTTTGGGGTCTTGAGGTAATAACTTGCAGAAAGATCTCTGTGCAGCTTTAGTGCTCTGTGATACAAGGAGACAGGGGAGTGGGAAGAAAAACAAATATATGAGAGAAACTGAGAGAGACTCCCCTTGTCCAGCTCCTGATCTCACAGGTGCATTTTTATAGCTTACTTAACAGCAGAGCTTGAAATATAATGCTACAACTAACTGTTAAAACGTTTATCAGGCTCTCACTGTTTTAGTTAAAGACATAAGATAGAGGATAAGGTATTTTTACTATAGTCAGCTGAGACAGCATCTGTGGGGAAAATTAGGGTTGATTGAAATACAGTGGCTTGCAAAAGTATTCATACCCCTTGAACTTTTCCACATTTTGTCACGTTACGACCACAAACATAAATATATTTTATTGGAATTTTATGTGAAAGACCAACACAAAGTGGCACACAATTGTGAAGTACAAAGAAAATCATACATGATTTCAAATTTTTTTTACAAATAAAAAACTGAAAAGTGCGGTGTGAAAAAGTATTTAGCCCCCTTTTCTCTGAGTGCAACCAATTGCCTTCAGAAGTTGCCTGGTGATTGCTGAATGATCGAATGTTGACCTAATGACTAAACAGAGTCAACCTGTGTGTAATCTAATCTCAGTACAAATACAGCTGTTCTGTGACGGCCTCAGAGGTTTGTTAAGAGAATATTGGGGAGCAAACAGCATCATGAAGTCCAAGGAACACACCAGACAGGTCAGGGATAAAGTTGTGGAGAAGTTTAAAGCAGGGTTAGGCTATAAAAAGATTTCCCAAGCTTTTAACATCTCACGGAGCACTGTTCAATCCATCATCCGGAAATGGAAAGAGTATGGCACAACTGCAAACCTACCAAGACACAGCCGTCCACCTAAACTTACAGGCCGAACAAGGAGAGCACTGATCAGAGATGCAGCCAAGAGGCCCGTGGTGACTCTGGACGAACTGCAGAGATCCACAGCTCAGGTGGGGGAATCTGTCCACAGGACAACTATTGGTCCTGCACTGCACAAATCTGGCCTTTATGGAAGAGTGGCAAGAAGAAAGCCATTGTTAAAAGAAAACCATAAGAAGTCCCGTTTGCAGTTTGCCAGAAGCCATGTGGGGGACACAGCAAACATGTGGAAGAAGGTGCTCTGGTCAGATGAGACCAAAATTGAACTTTTTGGCCTAAATGCAAAACGCTATGTGTGGCGGAAAACTAACACTGCACATCACTCTGAACACACCACCACCCCCACTGTCAAACATGGTGGTGGCAGCATCATGCTCTGGGGGTGCTTCTCTTCAGCAGGGACAGGGAAGATGGTCAGAGTTGATGGGAAGATGGATGGAGCCAAATACAGGGCAATCTTGGAAGAAAACCTGTTGGAGTCTGCAAAAGACTTGAGACTGGGGCGGAGGTTCACCTTCCAGCAGGACAACGACCCTAAACATAAAGCCCGGGCTACAATGGACTGGTTTAAAACAAAACATATTCATGTGTTAGAATGGCCCAGTCAAAGTCCAGACCTAAATCCAACTGAGAATCTGTGGCAAGATCTGAAAACTGCCATTCACAAACGCTCTCCATCTAATCTGACTGCGCTTGAGCTGTTTTGCAAAGAAGAAAGGGCAAAACTGTCAGTCTCTAGATGTGCAGAGCTGGTAGAGACATACCCCAAAAGACTTGCAGCTGTAGTTGCAGCAAAAGGCAGTTCCACAAAGTATTGACTCAGGGGGGCTGAATACTTTTGCACACCGCACTTTTCAGTTTTTTATTTGTAGAAACATTTTAAAATCGTGTATAATTTTCTTTCTACTTCACAATTGTGTGCCACTTTGTGTTGGTCTTTCACATAAAATTCCAATAAAATATATTTATGTTTGTGGTCGAAACGTGACTAAATGTGGAAAAGTTCAAGGGGTATAAATACTTTTGCAAGCCACTGTATGTCCTAATGATAAGATTTCAGCTGTAATGCTAATTTTAGGCAGAAATCCAAACTTTCTCTTTAAATCTCTGCTCTCAATGAGCAGTGGAAATGCTATAATTTGACTTTAATTTTTACTATCACTTTAAGACCTTAGCGTGAATCCAATATGCACTTTTCATCCAACATGATAAGCTCTTAAGTAGATTTTTAGTTGTGGTTTAAGTCGGATATTCCCCACATTTGTGTCATAATGTCAAGTGTTTTGCCCTCATATTCTCAAGATGGTGGTAAATCACACAACAAATTTGTATAAATAAAAATGAATATGTATGTAGGAGCGAGCAATGCTCCTGCAGATTTTTCCTCTATAACATCAGGAGGATTCGCCCATTCCTCACCGACGAGACAGCTCAGGTGCTCATCCAGGCTCTGGTCATCTCCCGGCTGGACTACGGCAACTCCCTCCTTGCTGGCGCCCCGGCATCAGCCATCAGACCTCTGGAGCTTGTTCAGAAAGCTGCAGCTCGTCTGGTGTTCAACCACCCTAAGTTCTCCCACACAACTCCCCTTCTCATGTCCCTACATTGGCTCCCAGTAGCTGCTCGCATCCAGTTTAAGACTCTGGTGCTAGCCTACAGGGCAGTGAAAGGAACAGCTCCTTCCTGTTTCCAGGCCATGGTCAAGCCCTACACCCCCACCCCACCACTTCACTCTGCTGCCTCGGGACGCCTGTTGCCCCGTTGCTCAGAGGCCCCTGCTGCCGATCGACCCGGTCCCGGCTCTGTTCTGTCCTGGCCCCACAGTGGTGGAATGAACTCCCCACTGATGTCAGGACAGCGGAGTCACTGCCCATCTTTTGGCACAGGTTGAAAACTCACTTCTTTAAGAACTACTGGTACCCTGTTACTTGTTCTTAGCACTTACTGTATTCACTCATTTAAAAAATAAATAAATCTCTTTCTTGCGCTTTTACTTTAGCACTGGTTTTGCCCTTAGATTCTTGTTTAGATGCACTTATGACCTCTGATGACCAGTAGTTCTCCTGATCTCCTATGTTAAATGATGCACTTATTGTAGGTCGCTTTGGATAAAAGCGTCGGCTAAATGACTGGAATGTAATGTAAAGTAATGTATATTTATAAAAATGTATATTTTGGTGTCTGGATAGTGTAGTGGTCTGTTCTGTTGCCTACAAACATAGGGATCACCGGTTCGAATCCCTGTGTTACCTATGGCTTGGTTGGGCATCCCTGCAGACACAATTGGCCATGTCTGTGGATGGGAAGCCGGATGTGGGTATGTGTCCTGGTTGCTGCACTAGCGCCCCCTCTGGTCGGTTGGGCGCCTGTTTGGGGGGGAGGGGGGAATAGCATGATCCTCCCACGTGCTACTTCCCCCTGATGAAACTCCTCACTGTCAGTTGAAAAGCAGCAGCTGGTGACTCTACATGTATCGGAGGAGGCATGTGGTAGTTTGCAGCCCTCCCCGGATCAGCAGAGAGGGTGGAGCAGAGACTGAGATGGCTCCGAAGAGTGGGGTAATTGGGCAAGTACAATTGGGAAGAAAAATGGGGGGAGTTTATATATATATATATATTTAAATGATTCGTATAGTATTTTTTTATTAGATTTTAATTAATTTCCTAATTCCCACAGCCTTTCCAGACCAGATCTCCATCAAGCAGCGGTATCGGGTGCTGGGGAACAGTCTGAACGTGCGGGTGGTGGCCAGACTGCTGCAGCTCCTGCTATCCTAGCACTCACACTCACGCAGAACACAGCAGGCTTCACACTCGTATCTGCTTCACCATGGAGAGATTATTCCAAAACTGGGAGAAAACTTCCTGCATGGAGCGTTCCCTGAGATGACCCCTCAGGAGGTCATGAGAGTTACCGGGTACTTCCTGACTGAACGGGACAGCCGGGACTCCTTTACAGGTCCTGACTGCCTGGCGAGGGACCCGGGGAATAGAGATTTAAGAGAAACTGCAGGTGTAAAAGCAAAGAATATTTAACAAGTCAGTTGCAGGACGCACAAAAGGACGTTGTACAAAACATGGACTCAAATCAAGAGAAGACAACATCAGTCTTGTGTGTCTTTACATTGTTGTTGTTGTTGTTGTTGTTGTTGTTGTTGTCATGTTTCTGAGCTAAATAAAAACCCAGGATGTTATCACCTGTACAGCCTGGCATCCATCATCTATGGTCCACTGGTTTTGAACCCAGCAAGTTGGTCTGTCTGTCTCTGTCTGTCTATCTGTCTGTCTCTGTATGTCTGTGTTTGCCTGTCTTTCTGTCTCTGTCTCTGTCTCTCTGTCTGCCTGTCTGTGTCTCTGTCTGCCTGTCTGTCTGTCTGTGTCTGTCTGTGTCTGCCTGTCTGTGTCTCTGTCTGTCTCTGTCTGTCTCATCTGTCTGTGCCTCTGTCTGTCTGTCTGTGTCTCTGTCTGTCTCTGTCTGTCTCTTCTGTCTGTGCCTCTGTCTGTCTCTGTCTGTGTCTGTCTGTTTGTCTGTCTCGCTGTCTGTGTGTCTCCTTGTGCCTGTCTGTCTGTGTCTGTCTGTTTCTGTGTCTCTGTCTATTTGTCTGTGCCTCTGTGTCTGTCTCGCTGTCTGTCTGTCTGTCTGTGTCTGTCTGTTTGTCTGTCTGTGTCTGTCTGTCTGTCTGTCTGTCTGTCTGTCTCTTCTGTCTGTGTGTCTCTGTCTGTCTGTCTCTTCTGTCTGTGCCTCTGTCTGTCTGTTTGTCTGTCTGTGTCTGTCTGTTTGTCTGTCTGTGTGTCTCCTTGTGCCTGTCTGTCTGTGTCTGTCTGTTTGTCTGTCTGTGTCTGTCTGTCTGTCTGTCTGTCTGTCTGTCTCTTCTGTCTGTGTGTCTCTGTCTGTCTGTCTCTTCTGTCTGTGCCTCTGTCTGTCTGTTTGTCTGTCTGTGTCTGTCTGTTTGTCTGTCTGTGTGTCTCCTTGTGCCTGTCTGTCTGTGTCTGTCTGTTTGTCTGTCTGTGTCTGTCCGTCTCGCTGTCTGTGTGTCTCCTTGTGCCTGTCTGTCTGTGTCTGTCTGTTTCTGTGTCTCTGTCTATTTGTCTGTGTCTCTGTCTCTTCTGTCTGTGCCTCTGTCTGTCTCTGTCTCGCTGTCTGTCTGTCTGTCTGTCTCTGTCTCGCTGTCTGTCTGTCTGTCTCTGTCTGTCTCTTCTGTCTGTGCCTCTGTCTGTCTCTGTCTGTGTCTGTCTGTTTGTCTGTCTCGCTGTCTGTGTGTCTCCTTGTGCCTGTCTGTCTGTGTCTGTCTGTTTCTGTGTCTGTCTATTTGTCTGTGCCTCTGTGTCTGTCTCGCTGTCTGTCTGTCTGTCTGTCTGTGTCTGTCTGTTTGTCTGTCTGTGTCTGTCTGTCTGTCTGTCTGTCTCTTCTGTCTGTGTGTCTCTGTCTGTCTGTCTGTCTGTCTGTCTGTCTCTTCTGTCTGTGCCTCTGTCTGTCTGTGTCTGTCTGTTTGTCTGTCTGTGTCTGTCCGTCTCGCTGTCTGTGTGTCTCCTTGTGCCTGTCTGTCTGTGTCTGTCTGTTTCTGTGTCTCTGTCTATTTGTCTGTGTCTCTGTCTCTTCTGTCTGTGCCTCTGTCTGTCTCTGTCTCGCTGTCTGTCTGTCTGTCTCTGTCTCGCTGTCTGTGTCTCCTTGTACCTGTCTCTCTGTCTGTCTCTGTCTCGCTGTCTGTCTGTCTGTCTCTGTCTCGCTGTCTGTGTCTCCTTGTACCTGTCTCTCTGTCTGTGTCTGTCTCGCTGTCTCTGTCTATCTGTGTCTTTCTGTGTCTGTCTCTATGTCTGTGTCTCTGTCACTGCTGAAACTATTAGTTGATTCATCAATTAGTGAATTGGCCCAACATGACTGTAACAGTGTTGATTATGTAGACACTTAACAGCCAAACATTTGCTGGTTACAGCTTCACAAATACTTTCTTGCCTTTCTCTGACTCATGTCATCATCAAATGAATACGTAAGGGTTTTTTAGACTGCTGGTCAGACTAACTTAACTGGTTTAAGACGTCACTTTGGGCTCTGGGAACCTGAAATGGCCACCTGTACTTATTTTTGACAGTTTATAGACTAAACAATCAATTAATTGCGCAATTGATATATTGATCGATAATGGAATCAATTATCTAGCCAGCTAGCTAGCTCTGTCTCTGTTTATTTTATTTGAACCCAGCTCTTCGACAGTCCTAAGTCACTCAATATCCATCATCCCAGTGAGGTTCAGGAAGATATTCTCAACACCTTCTCTTAATTGCTTTCTAACCACCGTCTATACACAGTTGGTTACTCATCTCCTTAAACCATGTGATGGACCCTCTCAATTGCTCAATAAAGTGGCACAGCAGCCACAGGTTGTTTTGCCTCCCTCGTCCTTCCCCGCAGTGTGTTTTATGGATCTGTGTGAGGGCTTCTTCGATGGTTGGGGGCGGAGAAGTGTCACTGGGGCAAAGTTCTACCTTGGCGTGTTGCAGAGGCAGAGGGGGCATTAGACTGCTGAAGCTGGTCAGATGTCATTCTAGTGTCTGAAGAGCATCCTGGGAGCAGCTCTCTTGGCATGGCTTGTAAACTGTGGCTGTTGCGGCCGCTCTTCATCCTCCTCTTCCTCTTGGTGGGACTGCTGGGAGAGCCAGGGGACAAAACGCCCAGACGCAGCAGAAGGGACATCAATGACCAGTGAGTCAGGTTTCAGGGGACAAACTTAATTGATGCCCTCTGACTCCATGTACCAGTTCTGCTGATACATGGGACTATTACAGACCACTAGTGTGAAACAGTATTAAAGCTGATTTGCAGTGAAAGAGAATGACCTGTCTTGATTTAGAAAATGATTTTTAAAGAATTAAGTGATTCATGGAACACAGTATAAACATTTTGGGGGAATGCTGCTTTCTTCTTTCAGCCAATATTCCCAAAAATGCTAATAATTACGTCTTCTGAAACTGAACTGTTTTGTCTGCTTTTGGCTCAAGATGAATCAGGAGTTGAACTCTGTCCTATCTGCTGCACTGTCTGCCAGAAATCCTGTTTTAAGAGCAGGTCTGTTATTACATAAATCTGGAAAGCAAGATTTCCAGCTGGCATGACGAGTAACGCTGTGAAGCTGCGGCTAACAGTCCAGGAACGCTGCATGTGAGCAGTGTTAAGAGATGGGAGGTGTTTCTTTGAGGCTAACAGTGGGGATGAAGCTGCTGTTGGAAGGAGAAGACTTCACCCGTCCTCATGTTGTTAGATTGGGGACTGGCTGTATAGTGAGGTGGCTTCTGACTTGATGGTCTGGCCCTTGTAGACCCCGCATGCTGTCAGACAATGGCCACCTGGTCTTCTCCACTGGCGAGTATAAGGAGATCCGCTTCCAGCCATCTGGATCAGGGAAGGTCAAAGTGGGCAGTGAGGACCTCACACAACTCCTGAGTCAGGTAGACACACACACACACTCTTCAACCTTCTCAAATGGCCTTGTGCTGACTCCTGTCTTCTCCCACCTGACCCAGACCTCTGAGCATGTGTTTGGTTGCGAGCACGACTTGAATCATGTGTCTGCTATCAGTGCTGAACAGCTTGTTAAGCCTCAAACCAATTTCAGTCTTTCAAGTAGCCCGTGTGTATAGGGATCATGTTCATTAGAATGCTATAAAGTTGGTAATGACTTTATAAACCAATGAACATTTTACTGCCCTTGTTCCCGCTCCCTTGTCTTGACACTTTGTAAAGCTCTGCAGAATTTAACGCTTACTGCTCCCCTCATCACGAGACCTAAAATGATTAACAGCTTTGAAAGCAGACACAGCTCTTTTACTTGGACCAAAGATCGGCGCACAGTCGTTCCAGAAAATTGAGCTACAACAACTCAAAATTGGAAACATGATTTCTGCTTATGCAAGATTTGAAAATGTCTTGGTGAAAAAAGTTCATTATACTTAAACCACAGTGTACGACATCGATGCCCTTAACACGTGTAGTGCTGTAGCAAATCTGACTGCAATGCAACACAACAATTTCCATATAATTACATGGTGAACAATGATCATTATAATGGATTGCACAACATTTTCAAGTTGTGTTATTTATACACTGCTCACTGAAAATGTATATCGGCAGTCCACGCTGGTGACATGGTTTTCTGAGAGAATGTCTACAGAGGCCCTCCAAAGCATTAAAAATGTGGGCTCCCAACCTGGCAACCCAAAGTATTTATTAGTGTTTAATAACATCTTATTACTGTTTTATAATGCATTCATAAATTACAGGGGTACCTTAAGGTCAGTGCTCGGTCCCCTCCTCATCTCAATATACACCTCATCAGTTGGTGCAAACATCCACTCCCATGGTTTCTCATACCACTGCTACGCTGACGACACCCAGCTCTTCCTATCATTCCCGCCAGCTGACCTCACAGTCTCGGCACGGATATCCTCATGCCTTGCTGATATCTCTGCATGGATGAAAGGACGCCAACTTCAGCTTAACCTATCTAAGACTGAGATCCTTGTCATCCCAGCCAGGCCATCCTTACAACAACAGATCAATGTCCAGCTTGGATCAACCCAACTCATGCCCACAAAGTCTGCCCAAAACCTGGGTTTCATGATTGATGACCAACTAACCTTTAAGGGTCACGTGGCCTCGACTGCTCGGTTGTGCCGTTTTGCCCTGAGCAACATCAGTCAAATTAGACCTACCTGTCTGAGCATGCAGCACAACTTCTGGTACAGGCTCTTGTAATATCACGCATTGACTACTGCAACTCCTTACTGGCAGGTCTGCCTGCATGCACTTTCAAACCTCTGCAAATGATCCAGAACATGGCAGCCCGTCTGGTCTTCAACCAACCCAGAACAGCACATGTCACGCCGCTGTTCATACCCCTCAATTGGCTCCCAGTAGCTGCCCGCAGCAAATTCAAAACCTTGATGCTCGCTTACAAAACAGCAACTAAAACGGCTCCCGCCTACCTGAACTCCCTCATTCAGGTCTACACTCAGTCCCTACCTGAACTCCCTCATTCAGGTCTACACTCAGTCCCTACCTGAACTCCCTCATTCAGGTCTACACTCAGTCCCTACCTGAACTCCCTCATTCAGGTCTACACTCAGTCCCTACCTGAACTCCCTCATTCAGGTCTACACTCAGTCCCTACCTGAACTCCCTCATTCAGGTCTACACTCAGTCCCTACCTGAACTCCCTCATTCAGGTCTACACTCAGTCCCTACCTGAACTCCCTCATTCAGGTCTACACTCAGTCCCTACCTGAACTCCCTCATTCAGGTCTACACTCAGTCCCTACCTGAACTCCCTCATTCAGGTCTACACTCAGTCCCTACCTGAACTCCCTCATTCAGGTCTACACTCAGTCCCTACCTGAACTCCCTCATTCAGGTCTACACCCAGTCCCTACCTGAACTCCCTCATTCAGGTCTACACCCAGTCCCTACCTGAACTCCCTCATTCAGGTCTACACTCAGTCCCTACCTGAACTCCCTCATTCAGGTCTACACTCAGTCCCTACCTGAACTCCCTCATTCAGGTCTACACTCAGTCCCTACCTGAACTCCCTCATTCAGGTCTACACTCAGTCCCTACCTGAACTCCCTCATTCCGGTCTACACTCAGTCGCTACCTGAACTCCCTCATTCAGGTCTACACTCAGTCCCTACCTGAACTCCCTCATTCAGGTCTACACTCAGTCGCTACCTGAACTCCCTCATTCAGGTCTACACTCAGTCCCTACCTGAACTCCCTCATTCAGGTCTACACTCAGTCGCTACCTGAACTCCCTCATTCAGGTCTACACTCAGTCCCTACCTGAACTCCCTCATTCAGGTCTACACTCAGTCCCTACCTGAACTCCCTCATTCAGGTCTACACTCAGTCCCGCTCACTACACTCTGCCAATGAAAGCCACCTGTCACTTCCTCCACAATGGGGCCCTAAGTCACTAGCCAGACTCTTGTCTGATGTAGTTCCTCGGTGGTGGAATGAGTTACCAAACTCCATTCGATCCGCTGAGTCCCTCTCCATCTTTAAGAGGAAGCTAAAGACCCAGCTCGTTCTTGAACATCTCCACACCTGATAGTATTAAAAAATAATAATAAATTGCTTCTATGCACTGCCTTTGTGCACTGCCTGTTGACACCTATGTCCTACCGGACTTGAACCCAGTTTTTTGGCACTTACTTGCATTGTCACCTCCTGACTAGATCCTCCTGACTAGATCTTTGCTTGTGTTGTATTAACTCTCAGATGTACGTCGCTTTGGTTAAACACGTCATCTAAATGAAATTGTAAATTGTAGTTATTGACTAACAAAGGAATCACTTCTCAGCACTTTATAAAGTATGTTTTATAGCACTGTGCTGCCTGTAACTGTCTTGAGATTGTGTAGGGATTTGTTTTTTCTCTGCAGCTTGTGTATAAACACTCATGGATACCTTGTCTGGTTTCAGATCAAAACCAATAAAGCAGACATCGATAACATCAAGGTTCATGGAGGTGGAGTATCTCCTGAAATCACCAACAAACTCAACCAGCTGGAGGCCAGGGTACGACCAGAGACATTGCAATTAAAACTACAGCTAATGTGGTGTGAACCAGTGTGTTCAAACCTTCCGAGATGGAGCTTTTCCTTCTTTAGTTCCGGGTGCTGGCTGACCTAAGGCAATAGCTATGTTCAGAACAGACAACCCTCAAAATTCTCTTCTGGCCTGGATAATATGTCTGCCTTCATCCTACACATATCTAAACTATAACAAATATGTTAACAATGCCACTGACCAGTTTCTTTTTGCCTTTCCTTGAATTCCAGGCCACAACACTTGAGACAAAAGTGACCTCGCTTGAATCGGTAAAATTCCAGCCTAGTAGTCTGTGCTGCTTTGTCCTACAAAAACACACATCTGCTTCACTTATGAGACATCTTTATTATCAGCTAGAAATTATTTGATAACCATGGTAACGTTAAAGCATGGCACAGCTTGCAACAAGATGATGTCATACGGACATGCACTATTCCTTATTGGGCCTATCCTGTTCTAATCTGTTCTATTCTATCCTATTTTGTTGTTATATCCTATCCTGTTCTATTCTATTCTGTTCTATCTTATTCTGTTTTGCTCTGTTCTGTTCTATTCTGTTCTATCTTATTCTGTTTTACTCTATCTATTCTATTCTATTCTATCCTATTGTTTTTTTCTGTTCTATTCTGTTCTATCATATTATGTTCTATCTATCTATCCTATTCTGTTTTGCTCTGTTCTATTCTGTTCTATCTTATTCTGTTCTACTCTATCTATTCTATTCTATCCTATTGTTTTTTCTGTTCTATTCTGTTCTATCATATTATGTTTTATCTATCTATCCTATTCTGTTTTGTTCTGTTCTATCTTTTTCTGTTTTGTTCTATTCTATCCTATTCTGTTTTGTTCTATTCTATTCTATTTTGTTCTATCCTATTCTGTTTTGTTCTATCCTATTCTATCCTATTCTGTTCTATTCTATCCTATTCTGTTTTGTTCTATCCTATTCTATCCTATTCTGTTTTGTTCTATCCTATTCTATCCTATTCTATCCTATTCTGTTTTGTTCTATCCTATTCTGTTTTGTTCTGTTCTATTCTATCCTATTCTGTTCTATCTTATTCTGTTTTGCTCTGTTCTACTTTAATCTATTCTATCTATCCTGTTCTGTTGTGTTCTATTCTGTTGTGTTCTATTCTATCTTACAGACAGTCAGGCGGCAGTCCTGCAGCAGTAATCCCTGTCAGAATGGAGCGACCTGTCTGAATCTATTGGACGCGTACCACTGTGTGTGCCCCAGTAACTGGGCTGTGAGTAGGACGTGTTTCAAACCTTGTTCTAATTATTTATTTTTAACTTTAAAATTGTATTCAGAACAGCAGGGTAGAATGGGTTTCTAAGGACTAGTCATAGTTTAATGGCTCTGTGTTTGTAGCAGTAGAAACTGGTTTACTACTGAATAACAATTTAGGAAAAGGACTCTGCTGAATGTCAGATGTGGGGGGACCAGCCTTCCTTGACCTTGTCATCCTAACAAGACTAGGGAACGAACAGTGTGTGTGTGTGTGTGTGTGTGTGTGTGTGTGTGTGTGTGTGTGTGTGTGTGTGTGTGTGTGTGTGTGTGTGTGTGTGTGTGTGCTGTCCGTTGCAGGGTCCTACCTGTGCCACTGATGTAAATGAGTGTCAGGTCTTAGCAGGCACCTCACACGGGTGTCAGAATGGAGCAACATGTGTCAACACGCCCGGCTCCTTCACGTAAGTCCCAACACAACGCAACACACTGACTGCTGTTATATGACCCGTTAGCACGTGGTGTTTATACTCCGTCACATGTTGTGTCATCGATTTATGGCAGTTTGGATAATTTGATGAGTGAGCAGGGCTGTAAAAATGAAACACGATGAGACAAAGGTAGAACCTCTCAAACCAGCACCATGCTATGCAGCCACCCTTAATAGTTGCATTAATATTCATGTAACTTGTTGTTGTTGTTGTTGTTGTTTTAAGAGCGACCCTGTATTTTGAATATTAGCACAGTCGTGCTCTGCTGTTGTTGAGCTTCAGGGATACTGTGCTACTGTGCACGCTTGACTTTAATGCCTCAACAACAACAACAGCAAAAAGCCTACATTTTACACATTTCCCTGTAGGGGGCAAGGATTCAAGTAGATAAGTAGATTTAATGATGTGATTCATTTTCTGAATCATTTATGATGATTCATATGCTGGTTGGGCAGCACGGTGGTCCAGTTGTTAGCACTGTTCCTCACAATAAGAAGGTCCTGGGTTCGAGTCCCAGGTCTATGTTCTCCCTGTGTCTGCAATGGGGTTTTTTTCTTGGTGCTGAGGTTTCCTCCCACTACCAAAAAGACATGCATGTTAGGGTTAGCAGTAGAACGACCAGGATGTCTCTCCTTCCTAAAACGACTGTGGACGGTCAAAATGATGGCCGGTTTTTAAACTCTATATTGTGTCAAGATAAATACCCAATTGATACATTAATGCATTACATATGTTAGTATGTCTGTTATGAAACTAACTGACACCAAAACGAGCATTTTAACAACTCTAATACTGTAGCAAATTCGGGGGGGGGGGGCAGCACGGGAACCGCCACAGCCGGGATGCGAACCCGTTTCTCCTGCACCAAAGGCGACTCCGTTAACCAGTCGACTAAAAGTGCTGCCCGTCAGCCAATGGCGAGCAAGTCTCTTGATCCATATGTGCATGTGACAATACTGCTTTAAGCAGTTTAAACTTCAGAGAGACGTGGTGGAACCTGAGCAGCAAAACTGGACAAGTGAAAATATTACCTTGTGGTGACCCACATCTGTATATCGAGAGACATTCACCTAAGAGGACGGTGTACCTTTAAGGGAAGAGGCGAGGGGTCAGATAATGCACTTCCGCTTCCGGTTCACAGTCAGTTCAGTGTCGTTGTCAGATGTATGACATGCTAAGTTGGAGCTAGTAAACTACCTCGACTACGTCTACTCTCACGTCTCCTGTCTCGTTGTTTTCTAACTCCACAACCTGACACACAACACGGACAACACACACTGCTAATCTGACAGCGCAGCAAGGCCGTAAAACGGGACATGTGCTAAGGGACGGGAAGTTGCCAAGGGACGAGAAGTTGCTAAGGAAATGACGCGAAACACACGTGACATGACGCGCACGATGACGCGAGAATTACGCGCGGTCATTTTGACGGCTCATGGTCGTGCTAGGTAGATCTTATAACTTTTTTTGTGCAGCTGATCTAAAACTCATTTTAATGCAGACATGTGCAGTTTTAGGAGCGGAAGGTCTGTATCTTTTTTTGTCCACAGTTATTAAACTTTGAAAATGACCGCCGCGGTCGCCCTAGTGGTTTTTAAGTTGCGGTCGTTGTTTGGGACTGTTTCAGCCATCCATCCATCCATCATCCAAACCGCGTGTCCTGCTCTGACGTAAGGACTCGTGTGGGGGACTGTTTCAGCCATCCATCATCCATCATCCAAACCGCGTGTCCTGCTCTGACGTAAGGGCTCGTGTGGGGGACTGTTTCAGCCATCCATCCATCCATCATCCAAACCGCATGTCCTGCTCTGACATAAGGGCTCGTGTGGGGGACTGTTTCAGCCATCCATCATCCATCATCCAAACCGCGTGTCCTGCTCTGACATAAGGACTCGTGTGGGGGACTGTTTCAGCCATCCATCATCCATCATCCATCATCCAAACCGCTTGTCCTGCTCTGACATAAGGGCTCGTGTGGGGGACTGTTTCAGCCATCCATCATCCATCCATCCATCATCCAAACCGCTTGTCCTGCTCTGATGTAAGGGCTCGTGCGGGGGACTGTTTCAGCCATCCATCATCCATCATCCAAACCGCTTGTCCTGCTCTGACATAAGGGCTCGTGTGGGGGACTGTTTCAGCCATCCATCCATCCATCATCCATCATCCATCATCCAAACCGCTTGTCCTGCTCTGATGTAAGGACTCGTGTGGGGGACTGTTTCAGCCATCCATCATCCATCATCCATCATCCAAAGCGCGTGTCCTGCTCTGACATAAGGGCTCGTGCGGGGGACTGTTTCAGCCATCCATCCATCATCCATCATCCAAACCGCTTGTCCTGCTCTGACATAAGGGCTCGTGTGGGGGGACTGTTTCAGCCATCCATCCATCATCCATCATCCAAACCGCTTGTCCTGCTCTGACGTAAGGACTCGTGTGGGGGGACTGTTTCAGCCATCCATCCATCCATCCATCATCCAAACCGCTTGTCCTGCTCTGACATAAGGACTCGTGTGGGGGACTGTTTCAGCCATCCATCCATCCATCCATCATCCAAACCGCTTGTCCTGCTCTGACATAAGGACTCGTGTGGGGGACTGTTTCAGCCATCCATCATCCATCATCCAAACCGCTTGTCCTGCTCTGACATAAGGGCTCGTGTGGGGGGACTGTTTCAGCCAGCCATCCATCCATCATCCATCATCCAAACCGCTTGTCCTGCTCTGACATAAGGACTCGTGTGGGGGACTGTGTCAGTATGTATCCACTGTCAGTTCTGGTGGCACATGTCCCGTTATGTAGCCTTGTTGCCTTGGCTGGATTAGCAGTGTGTGTTGTCCGTTGGTGTCTCGGGTAATATTTTCACTGTTTCTGTTTCGCTGCTCAACTTCCGCCATGTCTCTCTGAAGTTTAACCTGTTTAAACACAGTTATAGTTGTGAACATGTTGATGTTGGTGTCAGTTAGTTAGCCTCTTAACAGACACACTAACATGTGTAATGCATTAATATCTCAACTGGCACAATATAGAGTTTAAACCCCAGCGGTCATTTTGACCGCTCATGGTCGTGCTAGGTAGATCTTATCATAACTGTTTTGTGCGATTGATCTAAAACTCATTTCAATGCAAATATATGAACTTTTTGAAGCATCCAGGGAGCGGCAGGTCGGTGTCTCTTTCTCACAAGGTTATTAAACTTTGAAAATCCAGAACAGTCATACCGACTGTCTTGGTCGTTCTACTCCTGCCTGTGCCCCTGAGCAAGGCAGTGGAAAGAAGAACTGGAGGTGGTTCCCGGTCGCTGCAGATGCCCACTGCTCCTATACAATAGCATGGTTACAAGCACAGCACACATTCATCGTAACCATACTATGACAAAATGAAAGTGGCTTCCTTTCTTCCTTTCTTTCTTTCTTTCTTTCTTTCTTTCTTTCTTTCTTTCTTTCTTTCTTTCTTTCTTTCTTTCTTCTTCTTGTGTCTGTGTCAGTTGACTTATAGTTCAGATTGTCCTGTAAAGTGTGTTGTGGTCTGCCCCCTGTTCCTTTCTTTCTTCTTCTTGTGTCTGTGTCAGTTGACTTATAGTTCAGATTGTCCTGTAAAGTGTGTTGTGGTCTGCCTTCTGGTCCTTTCTTTCTTCTTCTTGTGTCTGTGTCAGTTGACTTATAGTTCAGATTGTCCTGTAAAGTGTGTTGTGGTCTGCCCCCTGGTCCTTTCTTTCTTCTTCTCGTGTCTGTGTCAGTTGACTTATAGTTCAGATTGTCCTGTAAAGTGTGTTGTGGTCTGCCCCCTGGTCCTTTCTTTCTTCTTCTTGTGTCTGTGTCAGTTGACTTATAGTTCAGATTGTCCTGTAAAGTGTGTTGTGGTCTGCCCCCTGTTCCTTTCTTTCTTCTTCTTGTGTCTGTGTCAGTTGACTTATAGTTCAGATTGTCCTGTAAAGTGTGTTGTGGTCTGCCTCCTGTTCCTTTCTTTCTTCTTCTCGTGTCTGTGTCAGTTGACTTATAGTTCAGATTGTCCTGTAAAGTGTGTTGTGGTCTGCCCCCTGGTCCTTTCTTTCTTCTTCTTGTGTCTGTGTCAGTTGACTTATAGTTCAGATTGTCCTGTAAAGTGTGTTGTGGTCTGCCCCCTGGTCCTTTCTTTCTTCTTCTCGTGTCTGTGTCAGTTGACTTATAGTTCAGATTGTCCTGTAAAGTGTGTTGTGGTCTGCCCCCTGGTCCTTTCTTTCTTCTTCTTGTGTCTGTGTCAGTTGACTTATAGTTCAGATTGTCCTGTAAAGTGTGTTGTGGTCTGCCCCCTGGTCCTTTCTTTCTTCTTCTTGTGTCTGTGTCAGTTGACTTATAGTTCAGATTGTCCTGTAAAGTGTGTTGTGGTCTGCCCCCTGTTCCTTTCTTTCTTCTTCTTGTGTCTGTGTCAGTTGACTTATAGTTCAGATTGTCCTGTAAAGTGTGTTGTGGTCTGCCCCCTGTTCCTTTCTTTCTTCTTCTTGTGTCTGTGTCAGTTGACTTATAGTTCAGATTGTCCTGTAAAGTGTGTTGTGGTCTGCCCCCTGGTCCTTTCTTTCTTCTTCTTGTGTCTGTGTCAGTTGACTTATAGTTCAGATTGTCCTGTAATGTGTGTTGTGGTCTGCCCCCTGGTCCTTTCTTTCTTCTTCTTGTGTCTGTGTCAGTTGACTTATAGTTCAGATTGTCCTGTAAAGTGTGTTGTGGTCTGCCCCCTGGTCCTTTCTTTCTTCTTCTCGTGTCTGTGTCAGTTGACTTATAGTTCAGATTGTCCTGTAAAGTGTGTTGTGGTCTGCCCCCTGTTCCTTTCTTTCTTCTTCTTGTGTCTGTGTCAGTTGACTTATAGTTCAGATTGTCCTGTAAAGTGTGTTGTGGTCTGCCCCCTGGTCCTTTCTTTCTTCTTCTCGTGTCTGTGTCAGTTGACTTATAGTTCAGATTGTCCTGTAAAGTGTGTTGTGGTCTGCCCCCTGTTCCTTTCTTTCTTCTTCTTGTGTCTGTGTCAGTTGACTTATAGTTCAGATTGTCCTGTAAAGTGTGTTGTGGTCTGCCCCCTGGTCCTTTCTTTCTTCTTCTCGTGTCTGTGTCAGTTGACTTATAGTTCAGATTGTCCTGTAAAGTGTGTTGTGGTCTGCTCCCTGGTCCTTTCTTTCTTCTTCTTGTGTCTATGTCAGTTGACTTATAGTTCAGATTGTCCTGTAAAGTGTGTTGTGGTCTGCCCCCTGTTCCTTTCTTTCTTCTTCTCGTGTCTGTGTCAGTTGACTTATAGTTCAGATTGTCCTGTAATGTGTGTTGTGGTCTGCCCCCTGTTCCTTTCTTTCTTCTTCTTGTGTCTGTGTCAGTTGACTTATAGTTCAGATTGTCCTGTAAAGTGTGTTGTGGTCTGCCCCCTGTTCCTTTCTTTCTTCTTCTTGTGTCTGTGTCAGTTGACTTATAGTTCAGATTGTGCTGTAAAGTGTGTTGTGGTCTGCCCCCTGGTCCTTTCTTTCTTCTTCTTGTGTCTGTGTCAGTTGACTTATAGTTCAGATTGTCCTGTAGAGTGTGTTGTGGTCTGCCCCCTGTTCCTTTCTTTCTTCTTCTCGTGTCTGTGTCAGTTGACTTATAGTTCAGATTGTCCTGTAAAGTGTGTTGTGGTCTGCCCCCTGTTCCTTTCTTTCTTCTTCTCGTGTCTGTGTCAGTTGACTTATAGTTCAGATTGTCCTGTAAAGTGTGTTGTGGTCTGCCCCCTGGTCCTTTCTTTCTTCTTCTTGTGTCTGTGTCAGTTGACTTATAGTTCAGATTGTCCTGTAAAGTGTGTTGTGGTCTGCCCCCTGGTCCTTTCTTTCTTCTTCTTGTGTCTGTGTCAGTTGACTTATAGTTCAGATTGTCCTGTAAAGTGTGTTGTGGTCTGCCCCCTGTTCCTTTCTTTCTTCTTCTCGTGTCTGTGTCAGTTGACTTATAGTTCAGATTGTCCTGTAAAGTGTGTTGTGGTCTGCCCCCTGTTCCTTTCTTTCTTCTTCTTGTGTCTGTGTCAGTTGACTTATAGTTCAGATTGTCCTGTAAAGTGTGTTGTAGTCTGCCCCCTGTTCCTTTCTTTCTTCTTCTCGTGTCTTTGTCAGTTGACTTATAGTTCAGATTGTCCTGTAAAGTGTGTTGTGGTCTGCCCCCTGGTCCTTTCTTTCTTCTTCTTGTGTCTGTGTCAGTTGACTTATAGTTCAGATTGTCCTGTAAAGTGTGTTGTGGTCTGCCCCCTGGTCCTTTCTTTCTTCTTCTTGTGTCTGTGTCAGTTGACTTATAGTTCAGATTGTCCTGTAAAGTGTGTTGTGGTCTGCCCCCTGTTCCTTTCTTTCTTCTTCTTGTGTCTGTGTCAGTTGACTTATAGTTCAGATTGTCCTGTAAAGTGTGTTGTGGTCTGCCCCCTGGTCCTTTCTTTCTTCTTCTTGTGTCTGTGTCAGTTGACTTATAGTTCAGATTGTCCTGTAAAGTGTGTTGTGGTCTGCCCCCTGGTCCTTTCTTTCTTCTTCTCGTGTCTGTGTCAGTTGACTTATAGTTCAGATTGTCCTGTAAAGTGTGTTGTGGTCTGCCCCCTGGTCCTTTCTTTCTTCTTCTCGTGTCTGTGTCAGTTGACTTATAGTTCAGATTGTCCTGTAAAGTGTGTTGTGGTCTGCCCCCTGGTCCTTTCTTTCTTCTTCTCGTGTCTGTGTCAGTTGACTTATAGTTCAGATTGTCCTGTAAAGTGTGTTGTGGTCTGCCCCCTGGTCCTTTCTTTCTTCTTCTCGTGTCTGTGTCAGTTGACTTATAGTTCAGATTGTCCTGTAGAGCGTGTTGTGGTCTGCCCCCTGGTCCTTGGCTCGGTGCGTTTCTGTTCTGCCATTGTACAGCGGGTCATGGCGGTGCATCATGTGCTTGTTGCTGGTGTGTCTGTACAGCTGCAGGTGTTCTGCAGAGTGGTCCGGTTCCCTCTGCACGGTGCGGTACGACGACTGCAGGAGCGGAGAGCAGAACCTGTGCGTGCACGGCATGTGTATAGACGCAGACCGAGTCACACCTGGACAGGTAACCCACTCGTACTTTTACATTCAATCTTAACATTTATTTATTTATTTATTTATCATTTGTGGCATCCAGGAAGTGTAGTGGTCTATTTCGTTGGCTACCAACACGGGGATCGCCGGTTTGAATCCCTGTGTTGCCTCCGGCTTGGTTGGGCGTCCCTACAGACACAATTGGCTGTGTCTGTGGGTGGGAAGCCAGATGTGAGTATGTGTCCTGGTCGCTGCACTAGCACCTCCTCTGGTCGGTCGGGGCGCCTGTTTTGGGGGGGTGGTAGCGTGATCCTGCCACGCGCTACGTCCCCCTGGTGAAACTCCTCACTGTCAGGTGAAAAGACGTGGCTGGTGACTCCACGTGTATCAGAGGAGAGGTGGTAGTCTGCAGCCCTCCCCAGATCGGCAGAGGGGGTGGAGCAGTGACCGGGACGGCTCGTAGGAGTGGGGTAATTGGCCGGATACAACTGGGGGGGAAAGGGGGGGGAATTAAAAAAAAAGATTATTCTTTCCCCCAAAATGTTGGAATAATGTAAGATATTTATCAGGCAGGTTTTACAGGATTCCTTCAGGAAGTTTCCCGGAAATGATTTGAAGGACTTGTACTAGAAACAAGTCAATGCGCTCTTCAAAGTAGTATTTCACTTTCAAATGTTGACGTTTTTACATCTCAGTAGGCTCAACATCCATAGAAGTCCAGGAACAGTCCAACCTTCATTACTGGGTCTTTACTGGGTCTTTACGGGGTCTTTACTGGGCCTCTTATCAGCATTTGTGTTTTTGTTTCTTTGCCACACATGGCAGTATTGAGAATTGTAGTTTGTTTTACGCCTCAGAATGTGTTGAGGGCACAACAGAACATTACCTCCTTATTTGTTTAGATTTTTTGGTCGTTTTTCATTTGGTTTTGTGTGGTTTTTGGCTGGGTTTCCAAAGCAAGCGTTAGATGGCGGTGACTTCGCGGTATCCTGCTGCCTGATTGGACTCCTATGGAGATATGAGCTACAGCAATAGATTGATGTCCTCTAAACTAATGTCCTCTCTGCCCCCTGCAGCTGCCTTGCAGGGATGGATGCTGAGGTAGTTTTATGTGGCAGAGTATGAGCACCTCTCTTTACTAGGCTAAATCAATGCAAGGCTGTCAAACCGGTGAGGATGAAGTCATGCAAGCCCTTGTTTTCTCAGTGGTGTAGAGGAGATGAGCGTAGAGCTGTTTGCCATTACATGTGGAGAGGATTACAGTTTCACAAAATGATGTTCATAAAGATGTTTTCTCTTTTAATGACCAGCCCAAGTACAAGTGTATTTGTGACAGCGGATGGCAGGCCCCAGCTGGAAATCCGGCCTGTGTGGCGGACGTCAACGAGTGTGATCTCCCCACCAAACCGTGCCCCACCAACCCGCCTGTGACCTGCCACAACACCCAGGGCTCCTTCTACTGCGGCTCCTGTCCAGCAGGTCAGCTTCCTACCTTAACTAGAGGTTAAAGGGCGAATTCACTGAACAGAGGTAGCACATGACAACACCTGCAGCTGTTCCCAGTCGTCTCAGGATCTCTAGGGCAGCAGTGAAACCGGGTATTTCTGGCTGCCAAGTGACGTATCGTGACGCCAGTCACATAACCAGCACAGAGGATTGTATTGATGACAGTACCAAAGCCCAATGCATTCTGGTACATGAAGGTGATGTGGAAAAGACTGAGCAGAAAACCAGTTTTTCCGTCAATATAATGCACAGTGAGGTCTTTATTGCTTCAATCAATTACATTACCCATCAGTGCTGTTTGAAAATCAGAGAAATGTTCCTTTAACGGAGTCAGTCAGACAGTGGGACAATCTCATAATGGCCTGTGTCTTCGCTTAATTTTAGAATTAGCTCATACCGACTGACACGGGGCGGCACAGTGGCCCAGTGGTTAGCATAGTCACCTCACAGCAAAACGGTTCTGGATTCGAGCCCCAGGGTAGTCCAACCTTGTGGGTCGTCCGGCGTCATCCGGCTGTGTGGAGTTTACATGTTCTCCCGGTGTCTGCGTGGGTTTCCTCCGGGTGCTCCGGTTTCCTCCCACAGTCCAAAGACATGCAAGTCAGGTGAATCGGCCGTACTAAATTGTCCCTAGGTGTGAATGTGTGTGTGTGTGTGTGGGCCCTGTGATGGCCTGGTGGCCTCTCCAGGGTGTCTCCCCGCCTGCCACCCAGTGACTGCCGGGACAGGCTCTGGCATCCCCATGACCCTGAGAGCAGGATAAGTGTTTTGGATAATGGATGGATGGACTGACTGACACTGTTAATATTTAGAAACTGTTGTTAATTCCAGGTATAATATGGGCCATGAATCGTATTTATAAAACTAAAACTGATTTCACAGTCTTGGTTGACATGCCTCCCCAGTGTCGTGTGGAGGTCGGGGACAATACCTGTGGAGTGTCAGACTGGGGTCGTGGTTCCCATATTCAAAAAGGGGGACCGGAGAGTGTGCTGCAATTATTGGGGCATCACATTGCTCAGCCTCCCTGGGAAAGTCTGTTGTAGGGTTGCTCAAAAGGAGGCTCCGACCGATTGTCGAACCTTGGATCCAGGAGGAACAATGTGGATTCCATCCTGGCTGTGGAACAACAGGCCAACTCTTTACCCTTGGAGAAGTGCTGAGGGGGGCATGGGAGTTTGACCAGCCACTCAAAATGTGTTTTGTGGACTTGGAGAAAGCTTACGACCTTGTACCCCGGGGCACTCCATGGGGGGTACTGTGGGAGTATGGGGTACTGGGGCAGTTGCTACAAGCCATCCGGTCCTTGTATACCCAAAGTGAGAGCTGTGTCCGCATTCTCGGCACAAAGTCAAACACATTTTCGGTGGGTGTCGGACTCCGCCAAGGTTGTCCCTTGTCTCTGATTCTGTTTGTGATATTCATGGACAGGATCTCAAGGCACAGCCAAGGTGAGGAGTGTGTCCGTTTTGGGAACCTCAGAATTGTGTCTCTGCTCTTCGCAGATGTTGTGGTTTTGTTGGCTTCATCAGAACGCGACCTCCAGTGCCCACTGGGGCAGTTTGCAGCTGAGTGTAAAATGGCCGGGATGAGAGTCAGCACCTCCAAGTCTGAGGCCATGGTTCTCTACCGGGAAATGGTGGATTGCTCCCTCCGGGTTGGGGATGAGTTGTTGCCTCAAGTGAAGGAGTTCAAGTATCTCGGGGTCTTGTACACGAGAGCGGGAGATTGACATGCGGATTGGTGCAGCATCAGCAGTAATGCGGACGTTATACCGGACCGTTGTGGTGAAGAGGGAGCGGAGCCGGGACGCAAAGCTCTCGATTTACCAGTCAATCTCTGTTCCAAACTTCACCTATGGTCATGAGCTTTGGGTAATGACCGAAAGGGTGAGATCGTGGATAGAAGTGGCTGAAATGAGTTTCCTCCGTAGGGTGGCTGGGCTCAGCCTTAAGAGATAGGGTGAGGGGCTCGGACATCCTGACGGAGCTCGGAGTGGAGCCGCTGCTCCTTTGTATCGAAAGGAGCCAGTTGAGGTGGTTCAGGCATCTGATCAGGATGCCTCCTGGGTGCCTTCCTTTGGAGGTTTACCGGGCACGGCCAACTGAGAGGAGACCCTAGGGTAGACTCAGAACTTGCTGGAGGGAGTACATGTCCAATCTGGCCTGGGAATGCCTTGGGATCCCCCAGGAGGAGTTGGAGGGCGTTGCTGGGGAGAGGGATGTCTGGAGTGCCCTACTTAGCTTGCTGCCACTGTGACCCGACCCCGGAGAAGCGGCTGAAAAAAAAAAAAGATTTCACTCCTCGTTTTTTTTTAAAATGTATTTCTAGTTTCTACCCTTATCCCACCCGATTAACCCGATGGCATATGGCCGGAACTCTTGTGGAATAACTCCCCTGGCTCACGTTTCCACAGGAAGGAGATAGTCGTAATACCAGCTTCCTTCAAACTCGTGTCGGCTGCTCTCGCTATTTTACATGCTGAAGCCTCCTCACATGGATTGCATCACCTTCAAGGAGATGTAGAGAGAATGCTTTTGGTTGCTTGGCTGCAGGTGCCCGGATGGGCCAGAGGGGTCGCTGGAGAACAACGAGTCCCCGAATACTACACCGATCTACACCCACTATCCCTCGGGTAAGGGTGGTCTACGGGGTCCTCTTCTACGGACCCCGTAGACGGTCTGGCCGTAACCGGTTACGGCGAGTCTGGATTACGAACCCCCCACCCACATGACGAGCGGACTGCAAGAACGGCGGTTTATTCCACTCAGCCGTTAGAGCGGCACTCCTCATTTTAAAGTGTTTGTACATGGTTGAAGACACACATGCTTGCATAACCATGTCTTTCCTCCTCTCACACCCTATTGACCAGTCCTTTTTTTCTCCCCCAATAATGGACATCTCACCTAAGGTTGGCAAGGCAATGGCTACAGCTGTCAAGATGTGGATGAATGTGCAACCAATAACGGCGGCTGTTCCACTTCTCCCATGGTGCAGTGTCTCAACAGTATGGGCTCCTTCCACTGTGGGCCCTGCCCTCCAGGTATGTCCTAGAGAAAACGCCAGGTCCAGTAGGTCACTCTTCTGATCAGAACAGATCAGTGCAAACTGCATGACATGCCCACACAACACTGTGCAGTTGAATCCCACCCTCTCCCCTCATCCCACTCACACCCTCTTACCTCATCTCACTCGCACCCTCTCCCCTCATCCCACTCACATCCTCTCCCCTCATCCCACTCCCACCCTCTTCCCTCATCTCACTCACACCCTTTCCTCATCTCACTCGCACCCTCTTCCCTCATCTCACTAGCACCCTCTTCCCTCATCTCACTCCTCATCTCACTCACACCCTCTTCCCTCATCTCACTCCGACGCTCTTCCCTCATCCCACTCCCACTCTCTCCCCTCATCCCACTCCCACCTTCTCCCCTCATCCCACTCAAATCCTCTTACCTCATCTCACTCGCACCCTCTTCCCTCATCTCACTCCGACGCTCGTCTCTCCCACCCTCCCATCTCACTCCCACCCTCTCCCCTCATCCCATTCAAATCCTCTTACCTCATCTCACTCGCACCCTCTTCCCTCATCTCACTCACACCTTCTCCCCTCATCTCACCCAAATCCTCTTACCTCATCCCACTCACACCCTCTTCCCTCATCTCACTCACACCCTCTTCCCTCATCTCACTCGCATCCTCTTCCCTCATCCCACTCCCACCCTCTCCCCTCATCCCACTCAAATCCTCTTACCTCACCTCACTCGCACCCTCTTCCCTCATCTCACTCCCACGCTCTTCCCTCATCCCACTCCCACCCTCTCCCCTCATCCCACTCAAATCCTCTTACCTCACCTCACTCGCACCCTCTTCCCTCATCTCACTCCCACGCTCTTCCCTCATCCCACTCCCACCCTCTCTCCTCATCCCACTCAAATCCTCTTCCCTCATCCTACTCACATCCTCTTTCCTCATCTCACTCACACCCTGTTCCCTCATCTCACTCGCACCCTCTTCCCTCATCTCACTCCGACGCTCTTCCCTCCCACCCTCCCATCTCACTCCCACCCTCTCCCCTCATCCCACTCAAATCCTCTTCCCTCATCTCACTCACACCCTCTTCCCTCATCCCACTCAAATCCTCTTACCTCATCTCACTCACACCCTCTTCTCTCATCCCACTCAAATCCTCTTCCCTCATCTCACTCACACCCTCTTCCCTCATCCCACTCAAATCCTCTTACCTCATCTCACTCGCACCCTCTTCCCTCATCTCACTCCGACGCTCTTCCCTCCCACCCTCCCATCTCACTCCCACCCTCTCCCCTCATCTCACTCGCACCCTCTTCCCTCATCTCACTCGCACCCTCTTCCCTCATCTCACTCACACCCTCTCCCCTCATCCCACTCAAATCCTCTTACCTCATCTCACTCGCATCCTCTTCCCTCATCTCACTCGCACCCTCTTCCCTCATCCCACTCACATCCTCTTCTCTCATCTCACTCACACCCTCTTCCCTCATCCCACTCACATCCTCTTCCCTCATCTCACTCGCACCCATTTCTCTCATCTCACTCGCATCCTCTTCCTTCATCTCACTCGCATCCTCTTCCCTAGTCTCACTCACAACCTCTTCCTTCATCCACACAACACTGTGCAGTTGAATCCCACATATTGTCAGTATTTCTTCATTGTGTGTTATAAAATGAAGCAGCAGTGAGTTCAGATCCTTCCCTCATCTCACTCTCACGCTCTTCCCTCATCCCACTCCCACCCTCTCCCTTCATCCCACTCAAATCCTCTTCCCTCATCTCATTCACACCCTCTTCCCTCACCTCACTCGCACCTTCTTCCCTCATCTCACTCCCATCCTCTCCCCTCATCCCACTCAAATCCTCTTACCTCACCTCACTCACACCCTCTTTCCTCATCTCACTCACATCCTCTTCTCTCATCTCACTCACACCCTTTCCTCATCTCACTCACACCCTCTTCCCTCATCTCACTCGCATCCTCTTCCCTCATCTCACTCACACACTCTTCCCTCATCTCACTCACACCCTCTTTCCTCATCTCACTCACACACTCTTCCCTCATCTCACTCACACCCTCTTTCCTCATCTCACTCACACCCTCTTCCCTCATCTCACTCAAATCCTCTTACCTCATCTCACTCACATCCTCTTCCCTCATCTCACTCGCATCCTCTTCCCTCATCTCACTCACACACTCTTCCCTCATCTCACTCACACCCTCTTTCCTCATCTCACTCACACACTCTTCCCTCATCTCACTCACACCCTCTTTCCTCATCTCACTCAAACACTCTTCCCTCATCTCACTCACACCCTTTTTCCTCATCTCACTCACACACTCTTCCCTCATCTCACTCACACCCTCTTTCCTCATCTCACTCACACCCTCTTCCCTCATCTCACTCAAATCCTCTTACCTCATCTCACTCACATCCTCTTCCCTCATCTCACTCGCATCCTCTTCCCTCATCTCACTCACACCCTCTTTCCTCATCTCACTCACACCCTCTTCCCTCATCTCACTCACATCCTCTTCCCTCATCCCACTCCCACCCTCTCCCCTCATCCCACTCAATCCTCTTACCTCACCTCACTCGCACCCTCTTCCCTCATCTCACTCACACCCTCTTCCCTCATCCTACTCACATCCTCTTTCCTCATCTCACTCACACCCTGTTCCCTCATCTCACTCACACCCTCTTCCCTCATCCCACTCACACCCTCTTCCCTCATCTCACTCACACCCTCTTCCCTCATCTCACTCGCATCCTCTTCCCTCATCCCACTCGCACCCTCTTCCCTCATCTCACTCCTCATCTCACTCACACCCGCTTCCCTTATCCCACTCGCATCCTCTTCCCTCTTCTGACTCGCATCCTCTTCCCTCATCCCACTCAAATCCTCTTCCCTCCCTCTGTTGTATGCTGACAAAACAAAGCCAAGGCACCAAAATGATGAATTTCAAATTTCCTTTGAAAAAAACAGTATTGTCACTGCGTTGATTAACAAAGTGATTCTTGTTGGGCGCCTGGGTGGTGTGGCAGTCTATTTCGTTGGCTACCAACACGGGGATCGCTGTTTAGAATCCCCATGTTACCTCCGGCTTGGTCAGGCGCCCCTACAAACACAATTGGCCATGTCTGTGGGTGGGAAGCCGGATGTGGGTATGTGTCCTGGTCGCTGCACTAGCGCCTCCTCTGGTTGGTTGGGGTGCCTGTTTGGGGGCAAGGGGGAACTGAGGGGAATAACGTGATCATCCCACATGTGACATCCCCCTGGCGAAAGTCCTCACTGTCAGGTGAAAAGAAGTGGCTGGTGACTCCACATATATCGGAGGAGACATGTGCATGTGGTAGTCTGCAGCCCTCCTTGGATCAGCAGAGGGGGTGGAGCAGCAACCGGGATGGCTCAGAAGAGTGGAGTAATGGGCCAAGTACATTTGGGGAGAAAAGGGGAAAAATCTAAAAAAAAAAAAAAAAAGAAAAGTTGTTGCAGTTGTGAAGTTTCTCAGGTCACAGCACACAGTAAGTGTTTCTTGGTACCAGGTAGCAGGTAAGTACTGATGCCCACATCCTTCCCCTCGCTTACATCACAGCTTTCAGAGTTTTCACGCTGTGACTTACTGGAACAATCTGCAGAATGTTCAGAATAAAAAAGGGCTGGTTTTTTAGATAATAAGTGAACTAATTCGGACCCGGACAATCTGACATCCATCGTATATAAAGGTCTAGATGGAGCTTTGTCTCCTCAGCAGTGGACTCGCCTTCATTTGTGCTTCCTCACATTGTGTGCAGGCTCACGAGTATTCCCTAGAGAAGAAATCTGCCCTTGTTTCACCCTCATCAGCTCCATCTGATGCCGTCACCTCTCCCGTCTAATTTTAGATGTATTCCAGATGGCAGACTAAAAGGTGTCTGAGTTGCGGGGCTTAGCTGTAAGCCTATTGAGCAGCACATGGCCGGCCGGAGCCAGCAGTGACCCTGCTCAAGGGCTCAACCTCTCCTTCTTTCCTTCTCAGTGTCTGGCACCTCATCCACTGGACTGATTGCTGACCAAAGGGTTTCATTTGAAAACAACATATTGATCATGGAAAGAAAGTAGAGCAGTATGTGGTGTATTGACTGTAATGCTGCCTCACCCGATTAATCAGACTGAGAATCTAACATTGTCCTGTTTTCAGTCACTGTCTGAGCCACGTCTCACTATTTGCTGACCTGCACACCAAAATGGCTTGGTAAAAACTAAATCTGATTTTATCACAATCAGAAACACTTTGTGTGTTGTTTAATTTTATTGTACACATGAACGAGAGCGAACGCCAGCCAGGAAGACTGTGGAAACTGCCGGTCTGTATGGGCTAGCAGTTAGCTTAGCCTGCCCTGCTTCCGCATCCTGTCAGACCGCCCTCAGTGTTTCCTGTTTGGGCACAGCTCCGGTCAGGCTGTGGTCCTTGGGCTCACAGGACGCAGCAGACCAATCTCCCTCAGCCGATCCAGCGCCAGCTCTCCCAGCCCTCGAACGAAGACACAAACTTAGACGCACACATGGACAAAGACACTGCATGGACGGTACTGGGTGAGGCCGCCACAAATGTGAATTTGCGCTGCCATCTTCCCACACTGGTACTGGGTGATGCCACTGCAAACGTAACTTTGCGCCGCCATTTTCCCACACGGGAAGTGAGGCTTATTTTCAAGGTTCATATGTGGATGAACTCTGTTTTACCACAGGTTATGAGGGAGATGGTAGAACCTGCACTCAGAGCAACATCTGTGCCTCCAACAATGGCGGCTGCTACCCGCTGGCTACCTGCTCCTCCAACCCAGGTACATACACTCACATGCAACCCATCCCCGCTTGACACACACACACACACACACACACACACACACACACACACACACACACACACACACACACACACACACACACACACACAGAGTCAGTACATTCATTCAGTAGGACCTGTGTCAGTTGTCCTGCTGCATCCTGTGGCCGGTGGTGACGGGGCATCTGAAGTCTTAAGGATCATTTAGTATTTTAATGTTTAACAGTTTCCTTCACCTCCTCCTGCACCAGATCCATCCAGCTGAACGACACTCACTGATCACTGCAACATGCTGTCAACTGACTTACATGATGCTGCAGTGCAGTAAATACCCTGTTGTATCATGTATATCATGATACATATGAGTATCATGATACACACAGCATGATATGTATCATGTATATCATGATACATATGAGTATCAAGATATACATGATACATATGAGTATCAAGATATACATGATACATAGTATGCGTATCATGATATGCATGATATACATGATAATGTATCATGATACATACCATGTATATGATGCTTTATTTCCCTCTTACAACACACGGGAAACATCTACCTATGGGGTGAAACATTTCCCTTGTAAAATTCCTTTTTTAATTTTTTTTGTGGATTTTTTCCCCTTTTTTCTCCCCATTTGTACCTAGCCAATTACCCCACTCTTCTGAGCCGTGCCGGTCGCTGCTCCACCCCCTCTGCTGATCCGGGGAGGGCTGCAGACTACCACATGTCTCCTCTGATACATGTGGAGTCACCAGCCGCTACTTTTCACCTGACAGTGAGGAGTTTCACCAGGGGGACGTAGCACGTGGGAGGATCACGCTATTCCCCCCAGTTCCCCCTCCCCCCGAACATAGAGGAGATGCTAGTGCAGCGATCACGGCACATACCCACATCCGGTTTCACACCCACAGACACGGCCAATTGTTTGTCTGTAAGGATGTCCAACCAAGCCGGACGTAACACGAGGATTCAAACCAGTGATCCCCGTGTTGGTAGGCAGCGGAATAGACCACCACGCTACCCGGACACCGAAACTTTTTTTTTGCAGTTTAAGTTTTATCTTGGAATATTGTTATTTCAGGACTCAGTGAGCTGGTCCAGTAGAAGAAATAAAAGAAAACGAGAGTCAGAGTTGTTTGATTTGATTTCTCTGTGTACATTATTTACAAATAACAATCCTTCAGAGGGCGTCCGGGTAATTTGGCGGTCTATTCCGTTGCCTACCAACACAGGGATCGGTGGTTCGAATCCCCATGTTGCCTCCAGCTTGGTTAGGTGTCCTTACAGACATAATTGGCCGTGTCTGTGGGTGGGAAGCCGGATGTAGGTATATATCCTGAATGCTGCACTAGCGCCTCCTCTGGTCGATCAGGGTGCCTGTTCAAGGGGAGGAGGAACCTGGGGGGAATGTCGTGATCCTCCCACGCGCTACGTCCCCTGGTGAAACTCCTCACTGTCAAGTGAAAAGCGGCTGGTGACTCCACATGTATGGGAGGAGACATGTGGTAGTGTGCAGCCCTCCCCGGATCAGCAGAGGGGGTGGAGCAGAGACCAGGACGGCTCGGAAGAGTGGGGTGATTGGCCGGATACAAATGGGGGGAAAAAGCAAAAAAAATCCTTCGGCAAACCACTCAGACACGGCGAGAACATGCAAACGCACACAGAGGACCACCCCCAAGGTTGGACTAGCCCAGGGCTTGAACCCAGAACCTTCTTGTTGTGAGGCAACCACGCTAACCACTGTGCCGCATGTTCTCCCAGTGTCTGTGTGGGTTTCCTCCGGGGGCCCCGGTTTCCTCCCACAATCCAAACACAGGTAGGTCAGGTGAATCAAACACAGGTAGGTCAGGTGAACCGGCTGCACTAAATTGTCCCTAGGTGTGTGTCTGTGTGTGTGTGTATTTGTGTGTGTGATGGTTTCCTCCGGGGGCCCCGGTTTCCTCCCACAATCCAAACACAGGTAGGTCAGGTGAATCAAACACAGGTAGGTCAGGTGAACCGGCTGCACTAAATTGTCCCTAGGTGTGTGTCTGTGTGTGTGTGTATTTGTGTGTGTGATGGTTTCCTCCGGGGGCCCCGGTTTCCTCCCACAATCCAAACACAGGTAGGTCAGGTGAATCAAACACAGGTAGGTCAGGTGAACCGGCTGCACTAAATTGTCCCTAGGTGTGTGTCTGTGTGTGTGTGTATTTGTGTGTGTGATGGTTTCCTCCGGGGGCCCCGGTTTCCTCCCACAATCCAAACACAGGTAGGTCAGGTGAACCAAACACAGGTAGGTCAGGTGAACCAAACACAGGTAGGTCAGGTGAATCAAACACAGGTAGGTCAGGTGAACCAAACACAGGTAGGTCAGGTGAACCAAACACAGGTAGGTCAGGTGAATCAAACACAGGTAGGTCAGGTGAACCAAACACAGGTAGGTCAGGTGAATCAAACACAGGTAGGTCAGGTGAACCAAACACAGGTAGGTCAGGTGAACCAAACACAGGTAGGTCAGGTGAATCAAACACAGGTAGGTCAGGTGAATCAAACACAGGTAGGTCAGGTGAACCAAACACAGGTAGGTCAGGTGAATCAAACACAGGTAGGTCAGGTGAATCAAACACAGGTAGGTCAGGTGAACCAAACACAGGTAGGTCAGGTGAACCAAACACATGTAGGTCAGGTGAACCAAACACATGTAGGTCAGGTGAATATAACACATGTAGGCCAGGTGAACCCAACACAGGTAGGTCAGGTGAACCAAACACAGGTAGGTCAGGTGAATCAAACAGATGTACACTACCGTTCAAAAGTTTGGGATCACATTGAAATGTCCATATTTTTGAAGGAAAAGCACTGTACTTTTCAATGAAGATAACTTTAAACTAGTCTTAACTTTAAAGAAATACACTCTATACATTGCTAATGTGGTAAAGGACTATTCTAGCTGCAAATGCCTGGTTTTTGGTGCAATATCTACATAGGTGTATAGAGGCCCATTTCAAGCAACTATCACTCCAGTGTTCTAATGGTACAATGTGTTTGCTCATTGGCTCAGAAGGCTAATTGATGATTAGAAAACCCTTGTGCAATCATGTTCACACATCTGAAAACAGTTTAGCTCGTTACAGAAGCTAATAAAACTGACCTTCCTTTGAGCAGATTGAGTTTCTGGAGCATCACATTTGTGGGGTCAATTAAACGCTCAAAATGGCCAGAAAAAGAGAACTTTCATCTGAAACTCGACAGTCTATTCTTGTTCTTAGAAATGAAGGCTATTCCATGCGAGAAATTGCTAAGAAATTGAAGATTTCCTACACCGGTGTGTACTACTCCCTTCAGAGGACAGCACAAACAGGCTCTAACCAGAGTAGAAAAAGAAGTGGGAGGCCGCGTTGCACAACTGAGCAAGAAGATAAGTACATTAGAGTCTCTAGTTTGAGAAACAGACACCTCACAGGTCCCCAACTGGCATCTTCATTAAATAGTACCCGCAAAACACCAGTGTCAACATCTACAGTGAAGAGGCGGCTGTGGGATTCTGGGCTTCAGGGCAGAGTGGCAAAGAAAAAGCCATATCTGAGACTGACCAATAAAAGAAAAAGATTAAGATGGGCAAAAGAACACAGACATTGGACAGAGGAAGACTGGAAAAAAGTGTTGTGGACGGATGAATCCAAGTTTGAGGTGTTTGGATCACAAAGAAGAACGTTTGTGAGACGCAGAACAAATGAAAAGATGCTGGAAGAATGCCTGACGCCATCTGTTAAGCATGGTGGAGGTAATGTGATGGTCTGGGGTTGCTTTGGTGCTGGTAAGGTGGGAGATTTGTACAGGGTAAAAGGGATTCTGAATAAGGAAGGCTATCACTCCATTTTGCAACGCCATGCCATACCCAGTGGACAGCGCTTGATTGGAGCCAATTTCATCCTACAACAGGACAATGACCCTAAACACACCTCCAAATTGTGCAAGAACTATTTAGAGCAGAAGCAGGCAGCTGGTATTCTATCGGTAATGGAGTGGCCAGCGCAGTCACCAGATCTGAACCCCATTGAGCTGTTGTGGGAGCAGCTTGACCGTATGGTACGCAAGAAGTGCCCATCCAACCAATCCAACTTGTGGGAGCTGCTTCTGGAAGCGTGGGGTGCAATTTCTCCAGATTACCTCAACAAATTAACAGCTAGAATGCCAAAGGTCTGCAATGCTGTAATTGCTGCAAATGGAGGATTCTTTGACGAAAGCAAAGTTTGATGTAAAAAAAATCTTATTTCAAATACAAATCATTATTTCTAACCTTGTCAATGTCTTGACTCTATTTTCTATTCATTTCACAACATATGGTGGTGAATAAGTGTGACTTTTCATGGAAAACACAAAATTGTTTGGGTGATCCCAAACTTTTGAACGGTAGTGTAGGTCAGGTGAATCAAACACAGGTAGGTCAGGTGAACCAAACACAGGTAGGTCAGGTGAATCAAACACAGGTAGGTCAGGTGAATCAAACACAGGTAGGTCAGGTGAACCAAACACAGGTAGGTCAGGTGAACCAAACACAGGTAGGTCAGGTGAATCAAACACAGGTAGGTCAGGTGAACCAAACACATGTAGGTCAGGTGAATCAAACACAGGTAGGTCAGGTGAATATAACACATGTAGGTCAGGTGAACCAAACACAGGTAGGTCAGGTGAACCAAACACAGGTAGGTCAGGTGAACCGGCTGCACTAAATTGTCCCTAGGTGTGTGTCTGTGTGTGTGTGTATTTGTGTGTGTGATGGTCTGGCGGCCTGTCCAGGGTGTCCCCCCGCCTGCCGCTCTGTGACTGCTGGGATAGGCTCCAGCATCCCCGTGACGCTGAGAGCAGGATGAGCAGTCTGGATGATGGATGGATGGAAACCTTCACATAGGTCGGTCTCTGTGCAGTCCGTGTGTTCAGAGTCATGTGCTGTGGTACACTCTGGAATAAATGGGCTCCAGGTTACAGTGTACATCCATCGTTGCGAGTTTGAGTCCAGTAGCTCATATTTAGTCTGCGTTGATGTTGCCTGTCATCCGTCGACTGTCTTCCTGTCTTCTGTCATCTTTGAGTCCATGATGTGTTTACCAGCAGGTACACAGAAGTACCCATGAAGTCAAAGTGCCCCGCCGCACGCTGCCCCAACTGTTACACACTGTTACATCCTGTTTCAGTGCGATGCACTGTGATGCAGATGTCGTTCTCTCTCTACTGTGTTTGTCTGTGTCCCTCGCCCACCAGGCTCATCCCTACCTGTGTGCACTTGCCCACCGGGCTATGTTGGGAATGGCTACGGCCCCACCGGATGCACCCAGACCAGCAACGTATGCCAGACCAACAACCCCTGTGTCCATGGACAGTGTGTAGTAAGTGTTTTTGAGCATGTGTGTGTCTGTGTGTGTGCGTGTCAGAGAGAGAAGGTGTTTAATAGCATTTTGAACAATCGAATTCTAACCCTCCTTAACGAACACAATGTCCTGAGCAAAGGTCAAATTGGCTTCCTCCCAAATCACCGGACTACGGGCCATATTTACACCCTACACACCCTCATAAATGAAAATGTGAATCAAACCAAAAATGGAAAAATATTTGCTTGTTTTATTGACTTCAAAAAAGCTTTCGACTCTATTTGGCATGAAGGACTATACTATAAACTTTTACAAAGTGGTGTAGGGGGTAAAGTGTATGACATAATAAAGTCAATGTATTCGGACAACAAATGTGCAGTTAAGATCGGAGACAAACACACTGAGTTCTTCACTCAGAATAGAGGGGTGAGACAGGGGTGTGGACTTAGCCCAACACTGTTTCATATATATATTAATGAACTGGCGGTACAGCTGAAACAGTGTGCAGCTCCAGGTCTCCCCCTGTATGACATGGGAGTAAAATTTTTGCTTTATACAGATGATCTAGTTTTGTTGTCACCAACCGCAGGTGGGCTGCAACAACTACTAGACCTGCTTGAGGACTATTGCTAGCAGTGGGCCCTGGCAATAAATCCAAAAAAGACAAAAGTAATGATCTTCCAGAAGAAGCCCAGATGTCAGGAAAATAGATACCAGTTGACTCTAGGTAGCATCACCTTAGAGCATACGATGCAGTATACTTACCTGGGTCTAATTATTACAGCATCAGGGAGTTTCAGTAGGACAGTGAATAACCTAGAACAAAAAGCTGACAGAGCTCTATATGCAATTGAAAATAAATTCTTTAACATTGATATACCAATCTCCATCTGGTGCAAACTGTTTGATAGTGTAATTCTGCCCATTGCACTATATGGAAGTGATGAATGGGGTCCACTCAGTCTTTCCAGCTACGCTAGATGGGACAAGCATCCAGCAGAAACCCTACATGCTGAATTCTGTAGAATGATTCTGAAAGTACAAAGGAAAACACCAAACAACGCATTTAGGGCAGAATTAGGCCAGTTTCCATTATTGATAAATGTACAAAAAAGATCTCTACATTACTGAATGCACTTAAATACAAGCCCAACAAATACATTGCACTTTAAAGCTCTGAAAACCCAAGAACTGAACCCCGAAAAGAGTCCCCTGAAGCAGCTGGCTCTGAGAATCACTAACCCTTTAACAAATACTAAGACCAACCAACCTCAGGCCAGCACTGCATTCAAAACAAACATGAGGATAAATCAGACTATAAAACAAACAAACATGAGGATAAATCAGCTGTAAAACAAACCAACATGAAGATAAATCAGACTATACAACAAACAAACATGAGGATAAATCAGCTATAAAACAAACAAACATGAGGATAAATCAGACTATAAAACAAACCAACATGAGGATAAATCAGCTATAAAACAAACCAACATGAGGATAAATCAGACTATAAAACAAACCAACATGAGGATAAATCAGACTATAAAATAAACCAACATGAGGATAAATCAGCTATAAAACAAAGCAACATGAGGATAAATCAGCTATAAAACAAACAAACATGAGGATAAATCAGCTATAAAACAAACCAACATGAGGATAAATCAGCTATAAAACAAACAAACATGAGGATAAATCAGACTATAAAACAAACAAACATGAGGATAAATCAGCTATAAAACAAACCAACATGAGGATAAATCAGCTATAAAACAAACCAACATGAGGATAAATCAGCTATAAAACAAACCAACATGAGGATAAATCAGACTATAAAACAAACCAACATGGGGATAAATCAGCTATAAAACAAACCAACATGAGGATAAATCAGACTATAAAACAAACCAACATGAGGATAAATCAGACTATAAAACAAACAAACATGAGGATAAATCAGACTATAAAACAAACCAACATGAGGATAAATCAGACTATAAAACAAACCAACATGGGGATAAATCGGCTATAAAACAAACCAACATGAGGATAAATCAGCTATAAAACAAACCAACATGAGGATAAATCAGACTATAAAACAAACAAACATGAGGATAAATCAGACTATAAAACAAACAAACATGAGGATAAATCAGCTATAAAACAAACCAACATGAGGATAAATCAGCTATAAAACAAACCAACATGAGGATAAATCAGCTATAAAACAAACCAACATGAGGATAAATCAGCTATAAAACAAACAACATGAGGATAAATCAGCTATAAAACAAACCAACATGAGGATAAATCAGACTATAAAACAAACAAACGTGAGGATAAATCAGCTATAAAACAAACCAACATGAGGATAAATCAGACTATAAAACAAACCAACATGAGGATAAATCAGCTATAAAACAAACCAACATGAGGATAAATCAGCTATAAAACAAACCAACATGAGGATAAATCAGCTATAAAACAAACCAACATGAGGATAAATCAGACTATAAAACAAACCAGCATGAGGGTAAATCAGCTATAAAACAAACCAACATGAGGATAAATCAGACCATAAAACAAACCAACATCAGGATAAATCAGACTATAAAACAAACAAACATGAGGATAAATCAGACTATAAAACAAACCAACATGGGGATAAATCAGACTATAAAACAAACCAATATGAGGATAAATCAGCTATAAAACAAACAAACATGAGGATAAATCAGCTATAAAACAAACCAACATGAGGATAAATCAGCTATAAAACAAACCAACATGAGGATAAATCAGCTATAAAACAAACCAACATGAGGATAAATCAGCTATAAAACAAACCAACATGAGGATAAATCAGACTATAAAACAAACCAACATGAGGATAAATCAGCTATAAAACAAACCAACATGAGGATAAATCAGACTATAAAACAAACAAACATGAGGATAAATCAGCTATAAAACAAACCAACATGAGGATAAATCAGACTATAAAACAAACCGACATGAGGATAAATCAGCTATAAAACAAACCAACATGAGGATAAATCAGCTATAAAACAAACCAACATGAGGATAAATCAGACTATAAAACAAACCAACATGAGGATAAATCAGACTATAAAACAAACCAACATGGGGATAAATCAGACTATAAAACAAACCAACATGGGGATAAATCAGACTATAAAACAAAGCAACATGGGGATAAATCAGACTATAAAACAAACCAACATGAGGATAAATCAGCTATAAAACAAACCAACATGAGGATAAATCAGACTATAAAACAAACCAACATGAGGATAAATCAGCTATAAAACAAACCAACATGAGGATAAATCAGACTATAAAACAAACAAACATGAGGATAAATCAGCTATAAAACAAACCAACATGAGGATAAATCAGCTATAAAACAAACCAACATGAGGATAAATCAGACTATAAAACAAACAAACATGAGGATAAATCAGACTATAAAACAAACAAACATGAGGATAAATCAGCTATAAAACAAACCAACATGAGGATAAATCAGCTATAAAACAAACCAACATGAGGATAAATCAGCTATAAAACAAACCAACATGAGGATAAATCAGACTATAAAATAAACCAACATGAGGATAAATCAGCTATAAAACAAACCAACATGAGGATAAATCAGCTATAAAACAAACAAACATGAGGATAAATCAGCTATAAAACAAACCAACATGAGGATAAATCAGCTATAAAACAAACAAACATGAGGATAAATCAGACTATAAAACAAACCAACATGAGGATAAATCAGCTATAAAACAAACCAACATGAAGATAAATCAGCTATAAAACAAACCAACATGAGGATAAATCAGCTATAAAACAAACCAACATGAGGATAAATCAGACTATAAAACAAACCAACATGAGGATAAATCAGCTATAAAACAAACCAACATGAGGATAAATCAGACTATAAAACAAACAAACATGAGGATAAATCAGACTATAAAACAAACAAACATGAGGATAAATCAGACTATAAAACAAACCAACTTGGGGATAAATCGGCTATAAAACAAACCAACATGAGGATAAATCAGCTATAAAACAAACCAACATGAGGATAAATCAGCTATAAAACAAACCAACATGAGGATAAATCAGACTATAAAACAAACAAACATGAGGATAAATCAGACTATAAAACAAACAAACATGAGGATAAATCAGCTATAAAACAAACCAACATGAGGATAAATCAGACTATAAAACAAACCAACATGAGGATAAATCAGCTATAAAACAAACCAACATGAAGATAAATCAGCTATAAAACAAACCAACATGAGGATAAATCAGCTATAAAACAAACCAACATGAGGATAAATCAGACTATAAAACAAACCAACATGAGGATAAATCAGACTATAAAACAAACCAACATGAGGATAAATCAGACTATAAAACAAACCAACATCAGGATAAATCAGCTATAAAACAAACCAACGTGAGGATAAATCAGACTATAAAACAAACCAACATGAGGATAAATCAGACTATAAAACAAACAAACATGAGGATAAATCAGACTATAAAACAAACCAACGAGGATAAATCAGACTATAAAACAAACCAACATGGGGATAAATCGGCTATAAAACAAACCAACATGAGGATAAATCAGCTATAAAACAAACCAACATGAGGATAAATCAGCTATAAAACAAACCAACATGAGGATAAATCAGCTATAAAACAAACCAACATGAGGATAAATCAGCTATAAAACAAACAACATGAGGATAAATCAGCTATAAAACAAACCAACATGAGGATAAATCAGACTATAAAACAAACAAACGTGAGGATAAATCAGACTATAAAACCAACATGAGGATAAATCAGCTATAAAACAAACCAACATGAGGATAAATCAGCTATAAAACAAACCAACATGAGGATAAATCAGCTATAAAACAAACCAACATGAGGATAAATCAGCTATAAAACAAACCAACATGAGGATAAATCAGACTATAAACCAAACCAGCATGAGCATAAATCAGCTATAAAACAAACCAACATGAGGATAAATCAGACTATAAAACAAACCAACATGAGGATAAATCAGACTATAAAACAAACCAACATGAGGATAAATCAGACTATAAAACAAACCAACATGGGGATAAATCAGCTATAAAACAAACCAACATGAGGATAAATCAGCTATAAAACAAACAAACATGAGGATAAATCAGCTATAAAACAAACCAACATGGGGATAAATCAGACTATAAAACAAACCAACATCGGGATAAATCAGACTATAAAACAAACCAACATGGGGATAAATCAGACTATAAAACAAACAAACATGAGGATAAATCAGACTATAAAACAAACCAACATGGGGATAAATCAGCTATAAAACAAACCAACATGAGGATAAATCAGCTATAAAACAAACCAACATGAGGATAAATCAGCTATAAAACAAACCAACATGGGGATAAATCAGACTATAAAACAAACCAACATGAGGATAAATCAGACTATAAAACAAACCAACATGAGGATAAATCAGCTATAAAACAAACCAACATGAGGATAAATCAGCTATAAAACAAACAAACATGAGGATAAATCAGACTATAAAACAAACAAACATGAGGATAAATCAGCTATAAAACAAACCAACATGAGGATAAATCAGCTATAAAACAAACCAACATGAGGATAAATCAGCTATAAAACAAACCAACATGAGGATAAATCAGCTATAAAACAAACAACATGAGGATAAATCAGCTATAAAACAAACCAACATGAGGATAAATCAGACTATAAAACAAACAAACGTGAGGATAAATCAGACTATAAAACCAACATGAGGATAAATCAGCTATAAAACAAACCAACATGAGGATAAATCAGCTATAAAACAAACCAACATGAGGATAAATCAGCTATAAAACAAACCAACATGAGGATAAATCAGCTATAAAACAAACCAACATGAGGATAAATCAGACTATAAACCAAACCAGCATGAGCATAAATCAGCTATAAAACAAACCAACATGAGGATAAATCAGACTATAAAACAAACCAACATGAGGATAAATCAGACTATAAAACAAACCAACATGAGGATCAATCAGACTATAAAACAAACCAACATGGGGATAAATCAGCTATAAAACAAACCAACATGAGGATAAATCAGCTATAAAACAAACAAACATGAGGATAAATCAGCTATAAAACAAACCAACATGGGGATAAATCAGACTATAAAACAAACCAACATCGGGATAAATCAGACTATAAAACAAACCAACATGGGGATAAATCAGCTATAAAACAAACCAACATGAGGATAAATCAGACTATAAAACAAACCAACATGAGGATAAATCAGACTATAAAACAAACCAACATGAGGATAAATCAGCTATAAAACAAACCAACATCAGGATAAATCAGACTATAAAACAAACCAACATCAGGATAAATCAGCTATAAAACAAACCAACATGAGGATAAATCAGCTATAAAACAAACCAACATGAGGATAAATCAGACTATAAAACAAACCAACATGAGGATAAATCAGACTATAAAACAAACCAACATGAGGATAAATCAGACTATAAAACAAACCAACATGAGGATAAATCAGCTATAAAACAAACCAACATGAGGATAAATCAGCTATAAAACAAACCAACATGAGGATAAATCAGCTATAAAACAAACCAACATGAGGATAAATCAGCTATAAAACAAACCAACATGAGGATAAATCAGACTATAAACCAAACCAGCATGAGCATAAATCAGCTATAAAACAAACCAACATGAGGATAAATCAGACTATAAAACAAACCAACATGAGGATAAATCAGACTATAAAACAAACCAACATGAGGATAAATCAGACTATAAAACAAACCAACATGAGGATAAATCAGCTATAAAACAAACCAACATGAGGATAAATCAGACTATAAAACAAACCAACATGGGGATAAATCAGCTATAAAACAAACCAACATGAGGATAAATCAGACTATAAAACAAACCAACATGAGGATAAATCAGACTATAAAACAAACCAACATGAGGATAAATCAGACTATAAAACAAACCAACATGAGGATAAATCAGACTATAAAACAAACCAACATGAGGATAAATCAGCTATAAAACAAACCAACATGAGGATAAATCAGCTATAAAACAAACCAACATGAGGATAAATCAGACTATAAAACAAACCAACATGAGGATAAATCAGACTATAAAACAAACCAACATGGGGATAAATCAGCTATAAAACAAACCAACATGAGGATAAATCAGACTATTAAACAAACCAACATGAGGATAAATCAGCTATAAAACAAACCAACGTGAGGCTAAATCAGACTATAAAACAAACCAACATGAGGATAAATCAGACTATAAAACAAACCAACATGAGGATAAATCAGACTATAAAACAAACCAACATGAGGATAAATCAGACTATAAAACAAACAAACATGAGGATAAATCAGCTATAAAACAAACCAACATGAGGATAAATCAGCTATAAAACAAACCAACATGAGGATAAATCAGACTATAAAACAAACCAACATGAGGATAAATCAGCTATAAAACAAACAACATGAGGATAAATCAGCTATAAAACAAACCAACATGAGGATAAATCAGACTATAAAACAAACAAACGTGAGGATAAATCAGACTATAAAACCAACATGAGGATAAATCAGCTATAAAACAAACCAACATGAGGATAAATCAGCTATAAAACAAACCAACATGAGGATAAATCAGCTATAAAACAAACCAACATGAGGATAAATCAGCTATAAAACAAACCAACATGAGGATAAATCAGACTATAAACCAAACCAGCATGAGCATAAATCAGCTATAAAACAAACCAACATGAGGATAAATCAGACTATAAAACAAACCAACATGAGGATAAATCAGACTATAAAACAAACCAACATGAGGATAAATCAGACTATAAAACAAACCAACATGGGGATAAATCAGCTATAAAACAAACCAACATGAGGATAAATCAGCTATAAAACAAACAAACATGAGGATAAATCAGCTATAAAACAAACCAACATGGGGATAAATCAGACTATAAAACAAACCAACATCGGGATAAATCAGACTATAAAACAAACCAACATGGGGATAAATCAGACTATAAAACAAACAAACATGAGGATAAATCAGACTATAAAACAAACCAACATGGGGATAAATCAGCTATAAAACAAACCAACATGAGGATAAATCAGCTATAAAACAAACCAACATGAGGATAAATCAGCTATAAAACAAACCAACATGGGGATAAATCAGACTATAAAACAAACCAACATGAGGATAAATCAGACTATAAAACAAACCAACATGAGGATAAATCAGCTATAAAACAAACCAACATGAGGATAAATCAGCTATAAAACAAACAAACATGAGGATAAATCAGACTATAAAACAAACCAACATGGGGATAAATCAGCTATAAAACAAACCAACATGAGGATAAATCAGACTATAAAACAAACCAACATGAGGATAAATCAGACTATAAAACAAACCAACATGAGGATAAATCAGACTATAAAACAAACCAACATGAGGATAAATCAGACTATAAAACAAACCAACATGAGGATAAATCAGCTATAAAACAAACCAACATGAGGATAAATCAGCTATAAAACAAACCAACATGAGGATAAATCAGACTATAAAACAAACCAACATGAGGATAAATCAGCTATAAAACAAACCAACATGAGGATAAATCAGACTATTAAACAAACCAACATGAGGATAAATCAGCTATAAAACAAACCAACGTGAGGCTAAATCAGACTATAAAACAAACCAACATGAGGATAAATCAGACTATAAAACAAACCAACATGAGGATAAATCAGACTATAAAACAAACCAACATGAGGATAAATCAGACTATAAAACAAACAAACATGAGGATAAATCAGCTATAAAACAAACCAACATGAGGATAAATCAGACTATAAAACAAACCAACATGAGGATAAATCAGACTATAAAACAAACCAACATGAGGATAAATCAGCTATAAAACAAACCAACATGAGGATAAATCAGACTATAAAACAAACAAACATGAGGATAAATCAGACTATAAAACAAAGCAAGGACAACAAACTAGAAGTCTACCGGGCCCTAAAAACAAACTATGTTCCTGAAGAACACCTCTTAACTGTCAGAGACAGGAAGCAGCGACAGACCCTCACCAAATACAGGCTCAGTGACCACAGTCTAGCCATGGAAAAGGGGAGACATAAAAAGACCTGGTTGCCAAAAGAGCATCGAACATGTGGTCAGTGCATGACAGATGAGGTGGAGACAGAGGGGCACTTCCTCCTTAAATGTGACACATGTGAAAAACAGCGCCGGGCTCTTGTCCAGGAGCTGGAACATGTGACTCCAGAGTAGCAGGAAATGGAGGACGCAGGTAAGCTGCAGGGGGTCCTGGGAGGGGACCAGCGGCGAGCATTGCAGCAAGATTTATATTATCTTGCCACAACCTGAGAGACAGTGGGGGACGGCACCTATTGTACTGTTGTTGTTTGATATCATCATCATTGTTGTTGTTGCTGTTATTATTATAATCATTGTTGTATTGTGTTGTTGTTGATTTACATGCTTTGGCAATGTGTACACAAACGTATGTCATGCCAATAAAGCACATATTGAATTGAGAGAGAGAGAGAGAGAGAGAGAGAGAGAGAGAGAGAGAGAGAGAGAGAGAGAGAGAGAGAGAGGCAGAGAGAGAGAGAGAGAGAGGCAGAGAGAGAGAGGTAGAGAGAGAGAGAGTTTGTAAGAGAGAGAGGGGACAAAGCAAGAAGAGAGAGAATATGGGGGGCAGAGAGAGGAGAGAGGGGGACAGAGAGGAGAGAGAGAGGGGAGGACAGAGAGGAGGAACAGACAGAGAAGAGGGAGAGAGAATGAAAGGGGTGAGGACAGAGGGAGGGGAGAGGGGGAACAGAGAGAGGGGACAGACAGAGAAGAGAGGGAGAGAGAAAGAGGTACACATTAGCAAATTACCTCATTCAAATAAAAGTAACACATTTGAGAAACATACTGACGAAATACAGACTCAGTGAGCATCGCCATAGAAACAGACTCAGTGAGCATCGCCTAGCAATAGAAACAGGCAGACATAAAAAGACCCGGATGCCAAAAGACCAAAGTTTCTGTCAACAGTGTGAAGACAATGTTGTCGAGACAGAGCTGCACTTTTTAGCTGAATGCAAGACATCCGGGAAATCCACCATTACTTCCAGAAATGTGAGGAGAGACACCCCAAATTCACTGCCCTGCCACACCCCAGAAAACTGCCCTACATACTAGGTGAACACAGAGACAGCTGTGCTGTGACACCCCAAATTCACTGCCCTGCCACACCCCAGAAAACTGCCCTACATACTAGGTGAACACAGAGACAGCTGTACTGTGACACCCCAAATTCACTGCCCTGCCGAACCCCAGAAAACTGCCCTACATACTAGGTGAACACAGAGACAGCTGTGCTGTGATACCCCAAATTCACTGCCCTGCCGAACCCCAGAAAACTGCCCTACATACTAGGTGAACACAGAGACAGCTGTACTGTGACACCCCAAATTCACTGCCCTGCCACACCCCAGAAAACTGCCCTACATACTAGGTGAACACAGAGACAGCTGTACTGTGACACCCCAAATTCACTGCCCTGCCGAACCCCAGAAAACTGCCCTACATACCAGGTGAACACAGAGACAGCTGTACTGTGACACCCCAAATTCACTGCCCTGCCACACCCCAGAAAACTGCCCTACATACTAGGTGAACACAGAGACAGCTGTGCTGTGACACCCCAAATTCACTGCCCTGCCACACCCCAGAAAACTGCCCTACATACTAGGTGAACACAGAGACAGCTGTACTGTGACACCCCAAATTCACTGCCCTGCCGAACCCCAGAAAACTGCCCTACATACTAGGTGAACACAGAGACAGCTGTGCTGTGACACCCCAAATTCACTGCCCTGCCACACCCCGAAAACTGCCCTACATACTAGGTGAACACAGAGACAGCTGTGCTGTGACACCCCAAATTCACTGCCCTGCCACACCCCAGAAAACTGCCCTACATACTAGGTGAACACAGAGACAGCTGTGCTGTGACACCCCAAATTCACTGCCCTGCCGAACCCCAGAAAACTGCCCTACATACTAGGTGAACACAGAGACAGCTCTGCTGTGACACCCCAAATTCACTGCCCTGCCGAACCCCAGAAAACTGCCCTACATACTAGGTGAACACAGAGACAGCTGTACTGTGACACCCCAAATTCACTGCCCTGCCACACCCCAGAAAACTGCCCTACATACTAGGTGAACACAGAGACAGCTGTACTGTGACACCCCAAATTCACTGCCCTGCCACACCCCAGAAAACTGCCCTACATACTAGGTGAACACAGAGACAGCTGTGCTGTGACACCCCAAATTCACTGCCCTGCCACACCCCAGAAAACTGCCCTACATACTAGGTGAACACAGAGACAGCTGTGCTGTGACACCCCAAATTCACTGCCCTGCCGAACCCCAGAAAACTGCCCTACATACTAGGTGAACACAGAGACAGCTGTGCTGTGACACCCCAAATTCACTGCCCTGCCGAACCCCAGAAAACTGCCCTACATACTAGGTGAACACAGAGACAGCTGTGCTGTGACACCCCAAATTCACTCCCCTGCCACACCCCAGAAAACTGCCCTACATACTAGGTGAACACAGAGACAGCTGTACTGTGACACCCCAAATTCACTGCCCTGCCACACCCCAGAAAACTGCCCTACATACTAGGTGAACACAGAGACAGCTGTACTGTGACACCCCAAATTCACTGCCCTGCCACACCCCAGAAAACTGCCCTACATACTAGGTGAACACAGAGACAGCTGTGCTGTGACACCCCAAATTCACTGCCCTGCCACACCCCAGAAAACTGCCCTACATACTATGTGAACACAGAGACAGCTGTACTGTGACACCCCAAATTCACTGCCCTGCCGAACCCCAGAAAACTGCCCTACATACTAGGTGAACACAGAGACAGCTGTGCTGTGACACCCCAAATTCACTGCCCTGCCACACCCCAGAAAACTGCCCTACATACTAGGTGAACACAGAGACAGCTGTACTGTGACACCCCAAATTCACTGCCCTGCCGAACCCCAGAAAACTGCCCTACATACTAGGTGAACACAGAGACAGCTGTGCTGTGACACCCCAAATTCACTGCCCTGCCGAACCCTAGAAAACTGCCCTACATACTAGGTGAACACAGAGACAGCTGTGCTGTGACACCCCAAATTCACTGCCCTGCCGAACCCCAGAAAACTGCCCTACATACTAGGTGAACACAGAGACAGCTGTGCTGTGACACCCCAAATTCACTGCCCTGCCGAACCCCAGAAAACTGCCCTACATACTAGGTGAACACAGAGACAGCTGTGCTGTGACACCCCAAATTCACTGCCCTGCCGAACCCTAGAAAACTGCCCTACATACTAGGTGAACACAGAGACAGCTGTACTGTGGCAGCACAGTATGTTCTAGCCTGCCACCGTCTGAGGGACAGTGAGTGATACCTCGTACTCCTTCCCAATGAGGAGGACCGGGACAACACTCGGACACACACACACACACACACACACAGGATCTTGTTGCCATGACGTAGCTGTGTGAGTTGTTGTACTGCATGTGTTGATGTGTGTATGTGTTGTGTATTCGTGCACTCTTATTGTCCTTTATGTGAAAATGCTTTGCAATACAAATGTATATTTGTCATGCTAATAAAAGCACATTTGAATTTGAAAGAGGAGGGGGGGACAGAGAGAGAGAGGAGAGGGGTGGAAGGGGCAGAGAGAAAGGAGAGAGAGAGAAAGAGGAGAGACGGGGGCAGAGAGAGGAGGGGGCAGAGAGACAGGAGAGAGGGAGAAAGGAGAGACGGGGGCAGAGAGAGGAGGGGGCAGAGAGAGAAGCGAGAAAGGAGAGACGGGATAGACAGAGAAGAGAGGGAGAGAGAGAAGAGAGAGGGGTGCAGAGAGAGGAGAGGGAGAGAGGGGAGAGAGAGGGGGAACAGAGACAAAGGAGAGAAAGGGACAGAGAGAAGGGGGAGAGAGAGAGAGGGGAGAGAGAGGGGGAACAGAGACAAAGGAGAGAAAGGGACAGAGATAGGGGGAGAGAGAGAGGAGAGAGAGGGGGGACAGAAAAGAGAGGAGGTCAGAGAGAGAGTGAGAGAGAGAGGGGCAGACAGAGAAGAGATGGAGAGAGAGAAAGGGGGGACAGAGAGAAGGGGGAGAGAGGGGGGCAGAGAGAGAGAGAAATTTTCAGACTGAAAATCGGGGAGTTTCAGCCTGGCAGTGAATGTGTAGCATGGTTAAATGCACTAAAGGAAAAAGCTCACAGAGCTCTGTATGCAGTAAAAAGAACATTCTGGAATATAAACATGCCCATTGAGATTTGCTGCAACATATTTGACTGGGTAATGCAGCCCACTGCGCTGTATGGAGTGAGGTATGGGGTCCAGTCAGTGAGCACAGCGACACTAGATGGACAAGCTTCCCACAGAAGTCCTACATGCAGAATTCTGTCGAATGATTTTAAAAATTCAAAAGAGAACACCAATCAGCACATGTAGGGCAGAACTAGTCAGATTTCCATTGGCCATCAACATGCAAAAAAGAGCTCTCAAATGTTGGATGCATTTACACACAAGTCCCACAGACACACTGCATTTTAAGGCAGCAAAAACTCAAGATCTGAAACCTGAAAAGAGTCCTCTGAGCCAGCTTGTACTGAGACTAACTAATCAACCTTTAACAGATACTAATGACTTTTCTCAGACGAGTGCTGCTTTTAAATTAAACATCAATACGATCATCCAAGAATGTAAAGAAACAAATGTGGAACATTGGCAGACTGAGACAAAAACCTCAACGCAAATTAGAATGTTATCAGGCCATAAATCCTGAATATGAACTGGAAGACTATCTCTTTACTGTCAGACAGACAAAGCAGAGGGGGATCCTGACCCAGCACAGACTCAGTGACCACAGTCTGGCCATAGAAAAAGTACAGACTCGGTGACCACAGTCTGGCCATAGAAAAAGTACAGACTCGGTGACCACAGTCTGGCCATAGAAAAAGTACAGACTCTGTGACCACAGTCTGGCCATAGAAAAAGTACAGACTCGGTGACCACAGTCTGGCCATAGAAAAAGTACAGACTCGGTGACCACAGTCTGGCCATAGAAAAAGCACAGACTCAGTGACCACAGTCTGGCCACAGAAAAAGTACAGACTCAGTGACCACAGTCTGGCCATAGAAAAAGTACAGACTCGGTGACCACAGTCTGGCCATAGAAAAAGTACAGACTCGGTGACCATAGTCTGGCCATAGAAAAAGTACAGACTCGGTGACCACAGTCTAGCCTTAGAAAAAGTACAGACTCGGTGACCACAGTCTGGCCATAGAAAAAGTACAGACTCGGTGACCACAGTCTGGCCATAGAAAAAGTACAGACTCAGTGACCACAGTCTGGCCATAGAAAAAGTACAGACTCAGTGACCACAGTCTGGCCATAGAAAAAGTACAGACTCGGTGACCACAGTCTGGCCATAGAAAAAGTACAGACTCGGTGACCACAGTCTAGCCTTAGAAAAAGTACAGACTCGGTGACCACAGTCTGGCCATAGAAAAAGTACAGACTCGGTGACCACAGTCTGGCCATAGAAAAAGTACAGACTCGGTGACCACAGTCTAGCCTTAGAAAAAGTACAGACTCGGTGACCACAGTCTGGCCATAGAAAAAGTACAGACTCGGTGAACACAGTCTAGCCATAGAAAAAGTACAGACTCGGTGACCACAGTCTAGCTATAGAAGAAGTACAGACTCGGTGACCACAGTCTGGCCATAGAAAAAGTACAGACTCAGTGACCACAGTCTAGCTATAGAAGAAGTACAGACTCGGTAAAAACACAGTCTAGCCATAGAAAAAGTACAGACTCAGTGACCACAGTCTAGCCATAGAAGAAGTACAGACTCGGTAACCACAGTCTAGCCATAGAAGAACTACAGACTCGGTGACCACAGTCCGGTCATAGAAGAAGACAGCCTAAGAAAAGCATGGCTGCCAAGAGAGAAAAACTTATGTGGTCCCTGTATGACCGGTGAGGTGGAAACAGAGGTGCACTTCCTCCTTCACTGTGACGAACACAGCCACACCAGCAACACCTACTTTAACATGTTTAATGGCATACTCCCAGGGTCCAACATGTAGGAGAAAGGGAGGGACTACGTGTCCTACTGGAACAGGGTCCCAACATGTAGGAGAAAGGGTACAACACGTAGGAGAAAGGGAGGGACTACGTGTCCTACTGGGACAGGGTTCCAACACGTAGGAGAAAGGGAGGGACTACGTGCCCTACTTGGGCAGGGTTCCAACATGTAGGAGAAAGGGAGGGACTACGTGTCCTACTGGGACAGGGTTCATATGTAGGAGAAAGGGAGGGACTATGTGTCCTACTGGTACAGGGTCCCAACATGTAGGAGAAAGGGTACAACATGTAGGAGAAAGGAAGGGACTATGTGTTCTACTGTGACAGGGTTTCAATATGTAGGAGAAAGGGAGGGATTACATGTCCTACTGGGACAGGGTCCAACATGTAGGAGAAAGGGAGGGACTACATGTCCTACTGGGACAGGGTCCCAACATGTAGGAGAAAGGGTACAACATGTAGGAGAAAGGGAGGGACAATGTGTTCTACTGTGACAGGGTTTCAATATGTAGGAGAAAGGAAGGGACTATGTGTTCTACTGTGACAGGGTTTCAATATGTAGGAGAAAGGGAGGGACTACGTGTCCTACTGGGACAGGGTTCCAACACATAGGAGAAAGGGAGGGACTACGTGTCCTACTTGGACAGGGTTCCAACACGTAGGAGAAAGGGAGGGACTACGTGCCCTACTTGGGCAGGGTTCCAACACATAGGAGAAAGGGAGGGACTACGTGTCCTACTGGGACAGGGTTCCAACATGTAGGAGAAAGGGAGGGACTACATGTCCTACTGGGACAGGGTCCAACATGTAGAAGGAAGGGAGGGACTACATGTCCTACTGGGACAGGGTCCAACATGTAGGAGAAAGGAAGGGACTATGTGTTCTACTGTGACAGGGTTTCAACATGTAGGAGAAAGGGAGGGACTACATGTCCTACTGGGGCAGGGTCCATCATGTAGGAGAAAGGGAGGGACTACATGTCCTACTGGGACAGGGTCCCAACATGTAGGAGAAAGGGTACAACATGTAGGAGAAAGGGAGGGACTATGTGTTCTACTGTGACAGGGTTTCAATATGTAGGAGAAAGGGAGGGACTACGTGTCCTACTGGGACAGGGTTCCAACACGTAGGAGAAAGGGAGGGACTATGTGTCCTACTTGGACAGGGTTCCAACACGTTGGAGAAAGGGAGGGACTACGTGCCCTACTTGGGCAGGGTTCCAACACGTAGGAGAAAGGGAGGGACTACGTGTCCTACTGGGACAGGGTTCCAACATGTAGGAGAAAGGGAGGGACTACGTGTCCTACTGGGACAGGGTTCCAACATGTAGGAGAAAGGGAGGGACTACGTGTCCTACTTGGACAGGGTTCCAACACGTAGGAGAAAGGGAGGGACTACGTGTCCTACTTGGGCAGGGTTCCAACACGTAGGAGAAAGGGAGGGACTACGTGTCCTACTGGGACAGGGTTCCAACATGTAGGAGAAAGGGAGGGACTACATGTCCTACTGGGACAGGGTCCAACATGTAGAAGAAAGGGAGGGACTACATGTCCTACTGGGACAGGGTCCAACATGTAGGAGAAAGGAAGGGACTATGTGTTCTACTGTGACAGGGTTTCAACATGTAGGAGAAAGGGAGGGACTACATGTCCTACTAGGGCAGGGTCCATCATGTAGGAGAAAGGGAGGGACTACATGTCCTACTGGGACAGGGTCCCAACATGTAGGAGAAAGGGTACAACATGTAGGAGAAAGGGAGGGACTATGTGTTCTACTGTGACAGGGTTTCAATATGTAGGAGAAAGGAAGGGACTATGTGTTCTACTGTGACAGGGTGTCAATATGTAGGAGAAAGGGAGGGACTACGTGTCCTACTGGGACAGGGTTCCAACACGTAGGAGAAAGGGAGGGACTATGTGTCCTACTTGGACAGGGTTCCAACACGTTGGAGAAAGGGAGGGACTACGTGCCCTACTTGGGCAGGGTTCCAACACGTAGGAGAAAGGGAGGGACTACGTGTCCTACTGGGACAGGGTTCCAACATGTAGGAGAAAGGGAGGGACTACATGTCCTACTGGGACAGGGTCCAACATGTAGGAGAAGGGAGGGACTATGTGTCCTACTTGGGCAGGGTTCCAACACGTAGGAGAAAGGGAGGGACTATGTGTCCTACTGGGACAGGGTTCCAACATGTAGGAGAAAGGGAGGGACTACATGTCCTACTTGGACAGGGTCCAACATGTAGCAGAAAGGGAGGGACTACGTGTCCTACTTGGTCAGGGTTCCAACATGTAGGAGAAAAGGCGAGACTTTGTGTCCTACTTGGACAGGGTTCCAACACGTGGGAGAAAAGGCAAGACTATGTGTCCTACTTGGACAGGGTTCCAACACGTGGGAGAAAGGGAGGGACCACGTGTCCTACTTGGACAGGGTTCCAACACGTAGGAGAAAGGGAGGGACTACGTGTCCTATTGGGACAGGGTTCCAACATGTAGGAGAAAAGGGAGGGACTATGTGTCCTACTGGGACAGGGTTCCAACACGTAGGAGAAAGGGAGGGACTACATGTCCTACTGGGACAGGGTTCCAACATGTAGGAGAAAGGGAGGGACTACGTGTCCTACTGGGACAGGGTTCCAACATGTACGAGAAAAGGGAGGGACTACGTGTCCTACTTGGACAGGGTTCCAACATGTAGGAGAAAAGGGAGGGACTATGTGTCCTATTTGGACAGGGTCCAACATGTAGGAGAAAGGGAGGGACTATGTGTCATACTGGGACAGGGTTTCAATATGTAGGAGAAAGGGAGGGATTACATGTCCTACTGGGACAGGGTCCAACATGTAGGAGAAAGGGAGGGACTACATGTCCTACTGGGACAGGGTCCCAACATGTAGGAGAAAGGGTACAACATGTAGGAGAAAGGGAGGGACAATGTGTTCTACTGTGACAGGGTTTCAATATGTAGGAGAAAGGAAGGGACTATGTGTTCTACTGTGACAGGGTTTCAATATGTAGGAGAAAGGGAGGGACTACGTGTCCTACTGGGACAGGGTTCCAACACATAGGAGAAAGGGAGGGACTACGTGTCCTACTTGGACAGGGTTCCAACACGTAGGAGAAAGGGAGGGACTACGTGCCCTACTTGGGCAGGGTTCCAACACATAGGAGAAAGGGAGGGACTACGTGTCCTACTGGGACAGGGTTCCAACATGTAGGAGAAAGGGAGGGACTACATGTCCTACTGGGACAGGGTCCAACATGTAGAAGGAAGGGAGGGACTACATGTCCTACTGGGACAGGGTCCAACATGTAGGAGAAAGGAAGGGACTATGTGTTCTACTGTGACAGGGTTTCAACATGTAGGAGAAAGGGAGGGACTACATGTCCTACTGGGGCAGGGTCCATCATGTAGGAGAAAGGGAGGGACTACATGTCCTACTGGGACAGGGTCCCAACATGTAGGAGAAAGGGTACAACATGTAGGAGAAAGGGAGGGACTATGTGTTCTACTGTGACAGGGTTTCAATATGTAGGAGAAAGGGAGGGACTACGTGTCCTACTGGGACAGGGTTCCAACACGTAGGAGAAAGGGAGGGACTATGTGTCCTACTTGGACAGGGTTCCAACACGTTGGAGAAAGGGAGGGACTACGTGCCCTACTTGGGCAGGGTTCCAACACGTAGGAGAAAGGGAGGGACTACGTGTCCTACTGGGACAGGGTTCCAACATGTAGGAGAAAGGGAGGGACTACGTGTCCTACTGGGACAGGGTTCCAACATGTAGGAGAAAGGGAGGGACTACGTGTCCTACTTGGACAGGGTTCCAACACGTAGGAGAAAGGGAGGGACTACGTGTCCTACTTGGGCAGGGTTCCAACACGTAGGAGAAAGGGAGGGACTACGTGTCCTACTGGGACAGGGTTCCAACATGTAGGAGAAAGGGAGGGACTACATGTCCTACTGGGACAGGGTCCAACATGTAGAAGAAAGGGAGGGACTACATGTCCTACTGGGACAGGGTCCAACATGTAGGAGAAAGGAAGGGACTATGTGTTCTACTGTGACAGGGTTTCAACATGTAGGAGAAAGGGAGGGACTACATGTCCTACTAGGGCAGGGTCCATCATGTAGGAGAAAGGGAGGGACTACATGTCCTACTGGGACAGGGTCCCAACATGTAGGAGAAAGGGTACAACATGTAGGAGAAAGGGAGGGACTATGTGTTCTACTGTGACAGGGTTTCAATATGTAGGAGAAAGGAAGGGACTATGTGTTCTACTGTGACAGGGTGTCAATATGTAGGAGAAAGGGAGGGACTACGTGTCCTACTGGGACAGGGTTCCAACACGTAGGAGAAAGGGAGGGACTATGTGTCCTACTTGGACAGGGTTCCAACACGTTGGAGAAAGGGAGGGACTACGTGCCCTACTTGGGCAGGGTTCCAACACGTAGGAGAAAGGGAGGGACTACGTGTCCTACTGGGACAGGGTTCCAACATGTAGGAGAAAGGGAGGGACTACATGTCCTACTGGGACAGGGTCCAACATGTAGGAGAAGGGAGGGACTATGTGTCCTACTTGGGCAGGGTTCCAACACGTAGGAGAAAGGGAGGGACTATGTGTCCTACTGGGACAGGGTTCCAACATGTAGGAGAAAGGGAGGGACTACATGTCCTACTTGGACAGGGTCCAACATGTAGCAGAAAGGGAGGGACTACGTGTCCTACTTGGTCAGGGTTCCAACATGTAGGAGAAAAGGCGAGACTTTGTGTCCTACTTGGACAGGGTTCCAACACGTGGGAGAAAAGGCAAGACTATGTGTCCTACTTGGACAGGGTTCCAACACGTGGGAGAAAGGGAGGGACCACGTGTCCTACTTGGACAGGGTTCCAACACGTAGGAGAAAGGGAGGGACTACGTGTCCTATTGGGACAGGGTTCCAACATGTAGGAGAAAAGGGAGGGACTATGTGTCCTACTGGGACAGGGTTCCAACACGTAGGAGAAAGGGAGGGACTACATGTCCTACTGGGACAGGGTTCCAACATGTAGGAGAAAGGGAGGGACTACGTGTCCTACTGGGACAGGGTTCCAACATGTACGAGAAAAGGGAGGGACTACGTGTCCTACTTGGACAGGGTTCCAACATGTAGGAGAAAAGGGAGGGACTATGTGTCCTATTTGGACAGGGTCCAACATGTAGGAGAAAGGGAGGGACTATGTGTCATACTGGGACAGGGTTCCAACATGTAGGAGGAAGGGAGGGACTATGTGGCCTACTGGGACAGGGTCCAACATGTAGGAGAAAGGGAGGGACTATGTGTCCTACTGGGACAGGGTTCCAACATGTAGGAGAAAGGGAGGGACTACGTGTCCTACTTGGACAGGGTCCAACATGTAGGAGAAAGGGAGGGACTACGTGTCCTACTGGGACAGGGTTCCAACATGTAGGAGAAAGGGAGGGACTATGTGTCCTACTGGGACAGGGTCCAACATGTAGGAGAAAGGGAGGGACTACGTGTCCTACTTGGGCAGGGTTCCAACATGTAGGAGAAAAGGGAGGGACTACGTGTCCTACTTGGGCAGGGTTCCAACATGTAGGAGAAAAGGGAGGGACTACGTGTCCTACTTGGACAAGGTCCAACATGTAGGAGAAAGGGAGGGACTACATGTCCTACTGGGACAGGGTCCAACATGTAGGAGAAAGGGAGGGACTATGTGTCCTACTGGGACAGGGACAGACAGCAGCTCTTGTTGCGAAATACATGTCTGAGTGCCACCGAGGCAGGGACAGTGTAAACACACCCACCATATGTGCACCTTCACATGCACACACAGACATGTGCACACACAGACACGTTGTCACTCACTCACACACACACACACACACACACACTTACACACACACACAGACACACACACACTTAAACACACACACACACAGACACACACACCAGTTTGTGTAGTATGTGAGATGC